>NW_017255975.1:2280544-2287063 GCF_001594055.1 Mycetomoellerius zeteki
GTGTGTGTGTGTGTGTGTGTGTGTGTGTGTGTGTGTGTGTGTGTGTGTAATATTTTAGGGATATACACTTATTTTTATAAGAAATTGTAAATAAGATATTTTACGTTTTGATGACTACAAAATACATGTGAATTCAAATATATAAATTGACAAATGCAGCTTTCGTTTCACAAACTTGATCGAGAGTAAAGGACAGCGATACTACTCTCGTTTCTCACGGTTCGAGATTAGACTAGAGACCGACCATAAAATAGAGAGAAGAGAGAGGCGGAGGAGAGACGGAAGAAAGAGAGAGAGAGAGAGAGAGAGAGAGAGAGAGAGAGAGAGAGACAGACCCCGCGAAGCGTCGGCCTTCTTTTCCGTTTGTGAGAATCGACGTGAACGTGAAAATGCTCTACTTCGTGGAAAATATTCAATAGTAACTTTTTAAAACTAGAAAAACAACAAGAACTTGACACTATAAAAAAAAAGTATAATTTGTAAACAGGTTTCGTAATTGTAGGAAAAAACTTCGACATCATTATACCTTCTTTGTGTTGTTAAAATCTTAAAAGCAAAAAATTAATGAGAGATAGGGATATATATAAATTTTTAATTTTAAATCGAGCTAAACTGAAGTTCAACAAAATCAGTAAAAGGCGCAATGAATATGATAAAAATATGATAAACAATATATGATAACAATATGATATAAATACATTTAAAAAAAAATTTATAAAATACAAATCTTTATTGCTGTAATATATTTCTCCTTGAAGTATATTTCACAAAGTATAATAGAAAGTGATTACAGTGATATATTATAAGAAATAAGGGTAAGTTACATGTAGAAAGCCGAAAGATACTTTGATCGTGAAGAATGAATTGGAAGAGTTCGGAGTTCCTGCAGAGGATAAAGAGAAAGATCAAGGAGCTAAGAGTCGTGAAGGAATATAAAGAGCGGCAAAGAAGGCCAGTGGCCGTCATGGTATTGCTTCCGACGCAGCTCGCTTTTCCCTCCTTATACACATAGCATATACATGGTGGGATCTGTGAAATTGATTCCAAATTGCACTATCACGATACCGATCTGACATCGCAAATGAGAATCTTCAACTCTTTCGAATTAGAAATTAAACTCAATTAAAATCCAAGACGTAAATAACAACACAGTTATCAGATTTAATACACAATTCGAATTCAACTTGATATCCAAATAATTCTTTTCTAAAAAACCGAAAAGTCTTCTAGAAAAAAACATTTTTTTTCACACATACAAAAAAAAGATATATTATCAATTTTATATATAAAATTTCGAAACTTTTAGGGAGCGATTCTTTTTTGAAAAATTTGTGCAAAATATTATATATCAGAAGTTCCCTCGAAATTATTTCTGTTCTAATTTCATACGGTTTATACACTTTTCAAATTATTGGGTTATACGATCATTATTGTTACTAATCAATTATTATTTTTAAGTGATAATTGATCGAAATTCGCAACTGATTTACAGCGCTTGGAATTACAGACGCACCCTGTACAGCCTGTTGGGATATACACAATGTGTGCGAAACGGCACTATGGCCTCTCCGCTCTGTTGTGCTTCCACTATCCGCAAATAACCTGCACAATCGCACTCATAGCGACGAGAGAGAGAGAGAGAGAGAAACAGAGGCTTCAAGAGAGCTTCGTTCCCGCTCTTTATTAGATCGCTAGTTCAAGCCGCTGCTGACTTTACCCTTTCACCCTCATTTTTGGATATTTAGAGTTCCATGTCCAAGAACGCGCCAGCTGCAACATTTCTCCGGGGTATAACATATCCTCGCAAAAAGGAAAGTTGAATATTCTAATATCATTTTAATACTAAGAACTTCTGACTAATTTTTTTACAATGTAAACTCTAATATTACAGTTCTTAAGATGCTTAGATTTTAATATCGAGTTATTTAATATCTTTTTAAAATGCTTATTAGCATAAAAATTATTAATTTGCTTATCAATTTAATATACGTGATATATTACTAACTCTGTTCATTGTTTTAAGACTGAAAACGATTTCGGTTTGCAAAACTGAATACATTGGGTAGAGCAGGGCTATTTGAGCATAGGGGCAAGTTGGTCAAATGCAAATATCTAAATAACCAAAATATATATAGATACGTCTATGCTTGCGTAATGTAGCACAAAGACAGAGATTACTGCATCTTAATACAATAATCTGTGTCCGGCTGTCAATAGCCAAATACGTGCGCATTTTCGTTTTTGTATGTTAAAAGTAAAATTATTAGGTGAGTATTCTTTTTGGTCTACATGGTAATTAAAGCGATTGATAATAATCAAATGTATTTTTTGGATATAAGTTATTATCGTATTTTTTAACTTTAATGTTTTAAGTTGCTATTTTATTTACGGTTTTTCAGTTATAAAAAGGTATTTCAGTCAACACTGATATGGGGCTTGTTGGGCCAGTATCTCATAACTAACCTTATAAACTCAGCTGCTTAAATGAAATCTGTCTTTATCAATGCTTTTTATTCTATGTTAACTAACGATTAAATATATATTTTACGTTTAATTATTATTATAAAGAATAAAGATTTTAGTTTTTCTAATTTTGTTAATTAAAGCATTTAAAGAATATTACAAATTATTATATTTAAGACATAAATAATAAAAATTTGATTAATAATACCTAACCTCATTAAATGATCTTCATGGCTCAACTTATTCTTCGAGGATGCTCAACATGTCCCATAAATGGGACATATTGGTCCACTTTGCATCCTTATAATTAACGTAATTTTTTTCTTATTTACGAGGATTTATATTAAGGATTTATAAGTGCTTAATTATTGAGCCAGATGAACACGCAACGTTTTAAAGCATTTTTACCATTAGTCTATTATAATTGTGTGAAGATTTATAATAATTTAAAGAAAAAGTCTCACAACTAGCCCCGCTTGACCCAATATAAATTCACTTTGAAATATTTAAGCACTAAAATCCGCTTTGACTGAGAAAACAAATTTATTTCTTTTAATTGATCTAACATTACTGTCTTGAAGAGCGTATACGACGCTTTCAAGGCGCGAGCAGTCGTGCGAAAATTCCACGTGACGTACGTTCGCGATCGCGTAAGCCTGCAGATGCAGGTGGATCCTCGCGAGCTCGCACCTGCATTCGCGATCCTGCACTGCACCTGCAAGACGACGCGATGCGACGAGAGTCGTTCCCGCTCGCGGACCTGACACCATTTCGCTCTGCATGACCCTTTTACGGCGAGATTATGGAACGCATGAGCGAGCATTATCGCAGAGACGCTGGTCGGTTGCTGCGTCAAGGTCACCGCTGATGCGGCAGGTAGGTCGCCCAAGCCCGCCAGGCACGAGAGCCAGGGAACGTGCAATGTCGAATGTGACGAGTTAAGGAGACCGGAAGATAGAGAAGGCGAAGAGAGAGGAGGCCGCGAATATTTTACAGAGCCGCCGCGGAACGCGCTCGATTATGCGAATAACGGCGATTTATTATCGTGTCTGCCTTGTCGTCGCGACTTCTCGGCGAGACCTCCGTGCATACAAGGCGATAAATTCACGCGAAAATAGGGATTATTATAAAAATTGATGTAAAAGATTGTTAAGAATATTTGATAGAAATATATGATGTTAAAAATATAAGCTATAAATAAATATTCAACGAAATGATTTTCTTGGAAAGTTTGAAAATAAAAATTCAAGGCTGAAAGCGAGAATTTTTACCACGTACGTGGGCGATTAGATATATAGATCAATGACTTTCTAAAAGGAGACTGTTGAAAAATAAATCGAATTTTAATAAAAAAAAAATCAATTCTTCAAAAACTTATCCTAAATCTTTTAATTATAAGATATAGATTCGTAAGGCTAAAGCCAATGGCACATACAAAAACGTAAGGTCGTAAAACGTCAGCAAAGAAATCGTAACATTGGATTCGCTACCGGCCTTATGGTCTCTATGTGATTGGTTAATTCACTTACTGATTACGTCTTACGGCCTTACGTTTTTGTATGTGCCATTGGCTTTATTGGTAGATACATAGAAAAACTGAAAAAAACATAATCAGTGAGACGTAAGCAGTAAGACATAAGCGAATTGGCCAATCACAGTCAAGAATGTAAGTAATGTAAACAGTAATAAATAAAAAATATTGATTTGCTTACTATTCATATTTTATTGCATCTTTTTTATGCGCTACTAATTTAAAAAGAGAGAAACAACGAAAGACAAAAACGAGAAAGAGAATGAATATTTCTACGTAAAATATTTCGTATTTCCGAAATAAATCCGAGAATTATTGGCCCGGATTCGTCGAGGTATCTGTTGCTCCAACATTTTTCACCAAGTTTCAGATATCTTATTTAGAGTCGTGTTGCTTTTCCACTTTTGTCGTCGATAATAATCAGAAACGTCAACAAACAATATACAGAATACAGAAATGATCAAAATCGAATCAATACGTTACTGAATTTGTGGACAAGTACCGCAATTGTGGCCAATACTGACGCGTGCGTTGTTTTCGGATCGTGAGTTTTTTTTTCCATTAATCGAGCACAATCTATCGCGGCAGAAACGACCGTTTTACGGCGACAATACATTTCGACGAGTACTCTCACTTTTTGAATCGCATGGTGAAAGGTAGAAAAAAAAACAAAGGGGAAAAAAGCGGAAAATCAAAGGCCCGTTATGACTGCGGTGCTGAATTGCAAAATATAATAGATTTACGAAACCTCGCGTTTCACAAGATCTAGAGACGACGAATGTAAATACAAAATGCGATTTTCCCCGGGGAAATAATATTTTCCTATGATATAAATTATACATTAAACAACGATAATAATTATAATAATGAAAATAATGAGGGTAAATGAGGAAATTGGAGATATGAAGTGTAATAACATAAACAGATATGAAATATACGCGAATTGAAGACAGCCTTCAAAAATAACGAAATAAAAGTATCGTAACACTGTAATTGTATTGTTGTTTGCTTCACGCTGCTAATATTCCTCAATATTGTTAATTTATCATCGTTACTGGTATCGGCTTTTCTATTATTCAATGTTTTATGCTGTGATACGTTAAGGTAACGGTGTTATATCCGCACGAAATCGTATCAACGGCTTCAAAATGAAACGCCTCGGCGTAGAAAAATATTTGTATTTCCTTTCTGCTTTTTTTACTTTCTTCTTTTATTTATATTTTAATAGCACGGTGACACCCAGAGTGTGTATTCGAGGCGATTAAGTGAATTATCATTGTCTCCAGAGTTCGCGAATGTTTTCGTCGATCCCGGAATTACCGAATCGCGTGCGATGTCCGTATCAGACCATGCTTTCCGAGGAGCGGGAATAGTGAGCGTAAAATTGAATTTTTTCGTTTACCAACGAGACGGTGGGCTAATTCAATGCGTCTCCCGGATTGATCTGCGCGCGAATGGCAACCGCGAAAGCGGCACCTCGTCCGCGAATTCCAATATTAAATTTTTCTAATCAAACGATTATCGCACTCGTGAGAACTGAACGCGCTTTTTTCACGTGATATTCGACGCCAAACGCTGTTCAGTTCTACCCCTGAATAATTCGTTTTTTTATTATACGCTCTTCACCGCCAATTTAAAATAATAATAAGCTATTATCTTCTATTAAATTTTTTAAACCATTGAATTCTCTCACTGAGATTTTCGATAACGATTCCATTGCAATTTGACTTTCGTTAATCTCAATTATTAAATAATGAGTTCGATTTTCCGGCTTTCTACGAGCTTGAGAAAAATGACAATATGCAAAAATTTATAATAGAACTGCGTTTCTTCTTTTTAACTTATTTCTTTTCTGTGTTATGCAAAATTGTAATATTTAAAATAAATGTCTATATAAAGTAGGTATAATTATATAAAATATAATTCTAAAAAGAGACAGAGAAGTAATTATTAAAAATATAATTTTGTAAATTTCTTTCGTT
This sequence comes from Mycetomoellerius zeteki, assembly GCF_001594055.1. Taxonomy (NCBI): domain Eukaryota; kingdom Metazoa; phylum Arthropoda; class Insecta; order Hymenoptera; family Formicidae; genus Mycetomoellerius; species Mycetomoellerius zeteki. Next base: position 2,286,521 of record NW_017255975.1, read on the forward strand.
TTCGCTAATTGTCACAGTTGCTACAAAAATATCATCATACAATTCCATCTCTTTGCAGTAGATATATAAAAATCGCGCCGGAAATACTGACGATATATGCACCACGGATTTCCTGTATTGTACTGCATAGTTATCTGCAAATTAGAAAGGCCAAGTGAGATTTCGTGACCGCGTATCGAACGAAAGAATTACATCGTGCAATTAATTATCAATTGCAATTAATCACAATATCAGTTGTCGTAGCATATCTAAAGTAGTATCTAATGAAAGTCCTAATATCAAAGTTCATATTTATTTTTACGTTAGTCATATATTATTTGTGAAATGTCATTATACTTTTATGATAAACAAAAATGTGGAAAAATAATTTAACTAATTTTACTGGTTTATCTCTTTACAGATGCGCATAAAAAATCGTGTATGTTTGCTTAAATTATATTTAATTCTCTTTACACATTTAATTTTATACTTGTTATGCTTAATAAAATTATTATATGTTGTGAAATAAACAAAGAAATAAATTTTAACCGTTTCATTTTGAAT
>NW_017255975.1:2287140-2287703 GCF_001594055.1 Mycetomoellerius zeteki
TATATATATATATATATTGCGATTAAAGCACGTCGACATCTGGAAGAGGCGAAGCAATTAAAGGGAGCGCGTTTCGCGATCGATCGCAGAGGTTTTCGACGTTACTTTTTCTAGCATGAGAGACCATTGATCGATCCAGGACGAGAGTGGTCCAGGACGAGTGGGGGATCGACGAGGACGTATTCGCTGGCAGCTGCGGCATCACCTGCTTGGCGGCAGATGGCTTGGGTTCCATCCGTCGACGCGAGTTGGAATAAGGCCCACCTGCGGCCCGTCCGGTCGCCCGGTTAAAATTAACCCCGATACGCACCGATCAGGATTGACGTTTACCCTGCTGCTGTTTTATCGTTCGCGTTTCAATAATTACTGTCCGTCTAATTAGTGGCAATAAATTATATATATTTATGTATCCCAATTTATTCTAAATATGCAAATATTCTAATATGTTTTTAACATAACTCATTTTTTCAGAATTTTTTAATACCGTATTTTCTCATGTTGGTAAAAATAAGAAAATGCAGTACTAAAAAATTGATAAAAAATTCTGAAAAAATTCTCAGAAC
>NW_017255975.1:2287845-2297779 GCF_001594055.1 Mycetomoellerius zeteki
AAAATTACAAAATAGTACAGGACTTTTCGACTCAGTTTAGTCCGCTCTACCTGCCCACGAGCGTTGTCAGGTGAGTTATGGGACACCCTGTATATGATCAGAATTTGTTTTGTTCGTATTTCTTGTTGATACATTTTTCTCAGTGTTGATTCTTTTAGATAACTTACGCCATAAAGCCGTTCACGAAAACGAAAGTGCTAATAATATCGCGCGATTCGCCAAGCAGCTGTTATCAGTATCGACGATTTCACGTCCGGCCGAAACGTTTTTACGCGCGTAAACGAGACGCCGAATGCATGCGTTTTACCGTCGCCATCCGTTACACGTCACGTCAGCGGACTTTTACGCGAATAGCATGTTCGACTATCGAGATTCAATCGGCGCGACGCCCGCCGCCGCCAGTCGCGAACTCGATCGCGGAAAAACGTAACGCGGGGCTTTCGGTACCGCGGTTTCCGCCCAACGCTTTTTCTGCTTTTTCGCGCACGCAAAAAAGCACTCGTCGCTGTCACGCGTTATGATATGAAAGTTCGATTGACTAGCTATGAATAGAGAGACACGATATCTCGATAGTACAGCGCAGACACGCTCTTGTATTCCTTTGTAATGTATATTAATTATTTGCGTCAAATTCTACTATGACTTGCCGGTTTCCAAAAGATTTTATTTTGATTACGAATGAATATATATAAAATATTTTTTTGATTTTATAGTAAAGAAAAAAATACGATGTTTCATTTCACATTATATTTTTTATTTATTCTGTATATATTAAAAAACTTTGATAGGCCAGATTTAATTTCTTGAGTTGTGAATTAATTATTAATAAACTCTTCGCCATAATATTTAGATACTAATTCCTTAATCTCTTGTAAGTACGTGATCGACACGTTCTCCGACTAATTTGTATTATTCTACGATTAATAACGGATCTTCACGGTTTTGTCGAGGACAACGCGAAGGTGGGATTCCATCAAGCTAATCAATTCGGAACGCAAAAAGATCATTTCTCTCTCCCTTTTTCTCTCCCAACGGCTCTAACATTGACTCTAATTTACAGAAACGCGATCGTACACGCGATGAAGATGGTTTCGTGTTTCTTGCACCTGTGAGCACCAGCAGTACCAGTCGCCATCGCGTATACGCTCCAGGAATGTATCGGGTTAACTATACACGGTGTATCGGATTTTGCGGCTGTAGATATTAGATTTTTCAATAAAATTCGATAAATAGTATATAAACAGAATTAGCGTCAAAAACGTGAAATAGAAAAAGTTGCAATTATATATAATATTCCGATCTATTTCGGTTAAAACTTTTAATTCAATTCTATAATTAGAGTTGAAACGCGCGCGCGAAAAAAATTTCTTTCAATTTCTCTTTCTTAAAAAAAAAAAAGCATTTTTTAATCATAATGCATGCAATAAAAAATTAAAAGATTATTTCTTAAGAACTGTAAAATATCTAAAAATTTAGCTGATACAGATTTGAGGATAAAATAAAACTTTGTTAGACTATCAAAATAATTATGCCTAAACTGATTGCTAAAATGACAAAACTTTTCGAAGTGTTACTCCTCATGTTTAAATTTTTTACCTAATTATTTTGATAGTCCAGTAAAATTAAATTTTCAGATTTATATTTACCTAAATTTTTTTAGATACTTCAGCAAAATCGTTCTTTCCATCTATACAAGCAATTGATAAGAACAATCAGTATTTCCAATACAAAAATAGACTTTTCGATCTTTTCGAGTCTAATTGCCAGCATATGTAATAATGAGTTCAGTAAGAAATACAATTAGCGCTAAAAAATAATTATCATTTTAAATTCATTAATTTTAAGCATCTAGAGCTTAGAAATTTCATAAATCCTAAATTATGTAGATTTTGGCTATTGAATCGTAATTCCTCGACAAAATATTTTTCTTCAGCAAAATGTCTATCGCAGATCGTTGCTGTGAAGAAGCATCAATGTTCATTGAGTGAATGTTCGAGACACCTTATGTATTCCAACATCCAGATGTTAGCGCATAAGACGAAAAAACGTATCCGCGGATTCGTTACGCGTTCAATGCAAGTGGATATTAATTGCTCAGGCTATTGGAGAACTTGTCAGATTAACCCTTACATGAATATGCACGATCTTAAAGGACAAGGAAGCTGTCCCATCGTAAATTCGAGGCGGTATCATCGAAGTTGGAATTAATGCGCGCGTCTCGTGCACGGTGCGTGAGCTTATTATGCGTTTCCAATTAAGTCGCGATACCTCGAGAATTAATAATTCTCCGATACATTGAAGCGCCTTGAGGTCGCGTAAATAATTCTAAACATACAAAGCCATTATCCTAAACGCTAAAATCATCTTTACTCTCTAAACCTAACTTTAGAGTAAAATCTAACTTTAAAAAGTGAAATCTCACTCCGAAAAAATTAACAATTAAACCACTTCTTTGAAAACTAGCTCAATTGTCACTCTTTAAAATTAGATTTCACTCCAAAGATTTTAAAGAGTACGTCCATTTTTTTTTAAAGTTTTTATATCTTTGAAATATCATATAAATATATATAAAAAATCGTTTTACAAAGGATTATAACAAATTAAAACATGATTCGAAAATTCAGTTACAATATAGAATCGGTATTTCTGTTAAATAAACAGTCAAGAGTTGGATATGTCGACTGACGGTGAATGAGAGCCAAGCTTGTGCAATTTACTGCAATAGCGCTATTCGGAGTCAATGCTAGGACCTTGTCCTTCAGGTGCACGCGTATATTATTATGATATGCACGTGTGCATCGAAACTGTATCAGCGAAAAGGAGTATTTTTTATAGTATTTGAATTTTACCGTATTTGACCACGCATTTTTTATAGTATTTGAATATCATTGATTTTAAATCATCCTACGGTCATCTCATTACTTATTTCATGTAAATCTTACGTGTTTTTTACATTTTACAAAACAAGAGTTAGTTAAATCGTGAATGTGGGAAAATTTTATTCAATTAGAGTCATACGAGATATGAAAGTCAGTATAATAGATTAGCGATACTTTGGAAAAAATATACAGAGAGATTCGTGAATTACAAAAGAGAGATTTCTTTCCTTTTCAAAAGAAATTATTATTAAAAAATCTGCGTAAATAGCAGTAATAAAGTAATTAATAAAAAATTGATAAGAGATTCAATGGAAACATATTAAAAAATATAACTGACTCAGCTAATGGAAATACAGATTCTATATTCATCGTAACCGAGTCTTTAAATTATATTCCAATTTGATATAGTCTTCAAATCTTGTGAAACGCGAGTTTTATATATTAGATATAGAATATATAAATAAAATTTACCATTTTTTAAATGAAATTCAATATTTGTCGAAACTACCAGTAATAGTTCAGTCATAAAAATAATCATTATTTTTCATTGCTTTTCTCCATCTTTCAGGAAAGTTATAGATTCTGGCTCTCAATGGAAAGACTGGTTTTTACTTACAGTGAATTTATCAAGTCGTACTTTCTTATTTCCTCGACATTTCTAAATTTTTTGTCAAACAAAGCGCGTTGCATCGACTGGAACAAATGATAATCTGAAGGCGCTATGTCCGCCGTAGTCACCGGACAGAGCGCCTTCAGATTATCATTTGTTACGGTCGATGCAACGTGCTTTGGGTACATTTGTTTTTGACGCTCACGCTGTAAGCTTCATTTTATTTTCCTTCCATATGTAATGAGCGATAAAGATAGAATGAAATTTACAGCGCGTGAACGTCAAAAACGAACGCATTCTTTGTCTGACAAAAAATTTAAAAATGTCTAAATATTTTAAAGATTTTTACCATGCACTTCAATAAAATTAATCAAACTTATTTTATATTTTATTGTAGTTTTATTAATGAATGAGAGAGATTCACATAAAATTCTTCGAAATACAATGTTGTCCCACGACTATCATATTTTCAGTAAACTCTAAGAAAATATTCTCTCCGTGAAGAAATAAGAAAATGACTTGATGAATTTATCAAAGAATCTTTCTATCGAATTGGAATCTACAGCTTGAAAAGTAAAGGAAAGTACTGAAAAATGATAAAAATTATATTCAAGATTTAACTATGTCGATATGTTTCTATGATAAATATTGAATTTTATTTAAAATATAGGTTATTTATTTGTGCATCCCTAATATTTGCGTCGCGTTTTACAGATATAAAAATAGAGATGTAATGAAAAAAGAATCCAGTTGCATTAATTGGAATTTTGGTTAAAAAAGGATAAATCAGAATTTTTTGTTAAATCTATTATAACTCTATGTTGAGATAATCAGAATTCTGATTGATACTATGAGAATCTTCTGATTCTTTCATTTTTGACCAAAAATTTTTCTCGGTTTGCCGATAGTTTATCACTTTTACACTCGATGCTTAGTAAGGACGTTATAAAAGTGCCGATTCGCAGAATCGCTAAAAGTGCGTCTTTAGAGAAGCTTGCTCGCTCATTCTATCTTTTTTCATTCTCTCGATATTTTCTTAAGTCAGCTCAGTAGAATAAGGTCGGGGTACTTTAGTCTCATCCATTCGTGCACCGGGCGAACCACTTGGTTTGCAGATAGCGGATTTATCTGATATTAAGAAGGGATAAACCCCTAATTAAGACCGTCGATAAAGTCCGACGCGCTCTCGTTGCCTATCGATCGCGAAACTCGATTTTGATATTGCGCGAACGCCGAATAAATCGACTGCACCGGGATAAGCTTCTTCAATCCTTTAGCGAAATGCATAAAAAATAACTATTATTCAAGTAAATTTCTGTTTTACTATTCAAGAAATAATTAAAATATTAATAAATTTAATAAAAATCACATTCTTTGCGGAACGCCATTATTAACGAATTATAACTTCCTCGATAAAAATGCATCCGTAACATCAATAACTTTTAAAGGATAGGAATTCTTAATAAAGCGATTAAGAATAACGAGCTTTTCAGCAAATTGAGCTTTAGGAGTTAAATAAATAAAATTTTTTGTACTTTATTAAAGCAAATTTTAAGGTAAAGAATTTTGAAAAACTACAGCGCGATTTCAGAAAAATTTGGAGCTTAGATATTAAATTGTCTATTTTTCAAAATTTCTTTTTTTCAATAATAAGTTAGCAATACTATTGAAAAAAAGAATTTGAAGATCTTAAATCGGGAGTCGATAAATTACAAGCTGCGTGCCAAATCCGATTCGTTGGTCTTTATTGAAAAAAATGTTTTCCCTCTTGTTATATAAAGTACAGAATAGTCTCTTGATCAGCAAAACTTAAAACCTATTTATGGCTTTTACAAAGAAAGTTTACCTGCTCCTAGTTGGTGAACATAAAGTCGATTCTGAAATTCTCAAAGGATGCGCCTTCGAACCTTATCTAATGTCAATTTAGAAACACTTCCTACACGAGAATGCAGTCAATGCAGCCTAATACCAATTTAGAAACACTTCCTACATAACAATGCTGTCAATGCAATCTAGTCAATTTAGAAACATTTCCTACACAACAAAGTTTCTCAAGGTAAGGCATTTTAAAATAAACACACATACACACCTTGCACGTTAAGATGCAAGATTGAGTAGAAGGGCGGCGTGCTGTTCAAAGGTAGATAAATCAAGTAAATGATTTCACACGACAACTACATTGTTCCGCTCCCCGCATAAGTCGGGTGAAAACTTCGAACTTATCGGTTTCACTATGATAAAAATGTTTAAAGGCTGCCGCATATACTTTCCATTATAACAGTAATCGTAAGACATACCGTAAAAATTAGCCAATCACAGTCAAGAACTTTAAAAAATGTAAGGTTCAAACTTTTAACTGTTTTCAACTTCCACGGCTACCTAATTCTTACGGATTGTCATAAATTCCTCATTCTAAAATTACGTAACATTTCCCTAATTTCCAGACAAAATTTCATGATTTTCCTCGACTTTTAATAATATTTTAAAATTGTATTTTCGTCTTGATTTGAAAAACGTTAAATATTTTGTTAAGAGATCAATTTAATATAGCAATGTAAATTACTGCACTGAAAAAAAAGATTGGTTGCTGCAGCAGCCAATCTTTTTTTCGGTATATTAACGCTGCTTGCATTTTTAATTGTTAATTAAGTTGGTAGTATACGAAAACTGCATAAGAGAGTATGATGTACGAGTATCACTAAACTTGTTTCTCCCCTGATTTCACTGACCGTTTTCAATTTTCCTAGCAATTTCCTGATTTCCAGTTTTGTGGTAACCTTGGCTTTACAGTTATGATTGCGGAAAGTGCGTGCAGTGACCCTAAGATTTTTTCGTCGCGTAGCGATGAAAAAGCTACAGAACTATCGGGTTCTCCCGTATGGAAAATGCGGGAAAAGTCATGATATTTTCTATCGGGAAGAGGGAGAGGAGCGAAAAAACGCCGCCGTAAATATCGCCGGACGTATACGATAAATATAGACAGTGTTCGTTACACAAATATTGTTATAGCGCGGACTCTATTTTTTTTCATTGCCCGATTTTCTATGCCGGCGAAAGAGAGCGGTGAATTTAATTCATTCGTTATAAAGTGCCAATATTGGAATATCCAACGTTATCGACGTTGCTCCTTCTGCTCCGCGTATTATTTTACATTTTAACACACATTTTCAGCAAATAATCAGCGAAGAAAAAATAGAACATTTGACATTTAACCTTTTTTTTTTTCGAGCGAGATAATTCAATTTAAAAAAGCTGAGAATATCATGTCTCTCCTTATCCGTTGAAAAACTGCAGAGCGAAGACACGTGTGAGATATAATGGACCGATATAACAGAATAATATAACAGAATAATTTCATATTATCTAAACGTGAATATGCAAGCGTATAATACGCACGTAATAGATAAAAATTTACATATATATACTATCATATATCTATTTTACAAATTTTTTATTCTCAAATAAGTATAATAAATATATTCATAAAATATGTACACTATTAAATTCATAATATCAAATTGTATCCAATTTGAGAATATCATTTTTATAGGTCGCCATTGTTACCCATCCACAGTAAAAAAATTGTGTATTTGTGTTGAAAATGTTCTTGTTAACAGTTTGTATTGAATTTTTTAACATATTCCGAGTATTAATATAACATTACATATTACATATAATATAACATAACATATTAATATAACACACATATTTAACATATTATGAGTATTAAACATAATGTGATTATATTGTTTAAAGATTTTGTGTTAAATTGATATCGGTTCGTGTAAAGGAGGCACGGCAGTGTCGCTGCGCTTAGCTTAGCGCCGAGACACTACCGTGTCTCCAGATTTTATTTCTTAGTGTCAAAATGACGTAATTTATGAGTACATGAACAAATAACATAAAAATAAAGCATTTTAAAACGTAAATTCTAAGATGAATGAATAAAATATATGGATTAATTTAACATATCATAAATGTTAATTTTACTTTAAAAAAATATGCTTCTACGGTCTATTTACAAACTGTGTCGATATTATCTTTTTTGTATTTATTCTCTCAGATAATATTTGTGTAACCTTCTAACATATTCATCTTGTGTTAAATTAATTCAAAAATTTGAGTGGACCATTTGGGACATACGATTTATATTAAATTCAACATATTTTTTTCAACAGTGTGCAATATATCGTTAATTTGATTAAAACAATGAAATTAAACAATTTAATTCTAGAAACTGTATTAAGTTTGAATTAAATTTAGTTTATTACTAAATGCATACGTTAATATGGACAGTGTTTACTTTGAAACTGACTAAAGAAATGGATTAATTTACATTTTGACACACGTGGAAGTTAAAAATAACAAAAAGTTATTTAACTTACGGAATTAAACTACAATTGCTCCTTCATATCTAACAGTATTTTATAATTACGTTTATCCATCTCGTACAGCAGCGTCGATCTTTCGAGCAACGCTTTGGAGCTTCGCTATTCGAGTGTGATTTATTGCCAGTCTCACCGAGAAAGAGAGAGAGAAAGAGGGAGATACAGAAATACTTTCCAGACGCCGAGACGAACTCGCGCTGTCGACGCGAATGTGACTTTTTCACGCGAGCGTTTTCGTTTGTTCCGCCGCCGGATGAGGAAAAAAAACGAAAGTCAGGGGCTCGCTAAGCGTGGAAAAGGGCAAACGAGTTTCCTACGAGGTTTGCTCTCACCTAGCGGAATACACCTCGCGCGGGTGATCGCGATTGCCGCAACTCGTCGTTCCACTTTCTACCGGGACATCGTTTACCCGCGCGCACCCGGAGGCTTCGCTGGAGCGATAACGCTATCTAAATACGCTGCGCATTCGTAGTGAATTTTCCTGTGGGCTCTGAGAACAACCGGATACGAAACGATAAAGATGCGAAATAACCGATTTTGGATATTTGCTGGAGTACATTCTTCTCAAGAGTTAGCGTCAAATGTAAATAGAGATGTATTTTTTTTCACAGAAAAAGTTTTCACGCGTGATTTCTGCAAAATCTATATCGAAACTTGTCAAAACGAACTGTACACTGAAAAAAAGAGTCCAGCAATAGCTACCAAATGTTGAATGAAATAGTTTCGATCAAATGTTCGGTTAATATAAAAAAAAGTAATGTCATACTTTTCTGAATATTTAATAATTATTACCGGACGGTTGTTTATAGTATATTATGCTTGGTAATATTCACAAAATGTTTAAAAAAGTAACATTATTTTTGGTTATATTAACCGAACATTTGATTGAAATTATTTCATTCAAAATTTGGTAGGTATTACCAAACTTTTCAATGATACGCGTGCGATTATAATTTATGACACGATGCGATGTATTTGTACGTCCTGGGGTTTATAGATATTATATTAAAATCAGCAAAAATTAATGTCATAAATTGACCGCGAAAAGCTTTCATCATTTATTCGCGGAAAATTTCACTTGTTCTCGCAAATATTCCAATCATCCATTCTGGTATGTATAGCCAATTAATTAACCAAGAAATAGTTACCTAATTTCTTATTACATCAATGATTATCTCATTTTTTTACACTCCAATTAAAAGTCACTATTATTAATTACATATTGCACAGTACTGATCGTTCTACGATTTATTAGTACTAGAAATCATTATGCATACAGATTTATTCAATATTTTCTGTTAAAAAAATTCAAAAAAATAGCTATAAATTCTCAATCGGTAAAAAAACTGATGAATTTTATTTTCTCCTTATTAAAAATCACTCCAAGTGACTATTTACGGATTAAAACAGGTTTTTGAATTACTTAACTCTCGTTTGGCGAACATTATTTATCATCATATCATTTAAAAACGTGTTGACCAAATAACTCTTTACAGTTTTTATATTTATAATATATCTAGTATCAGTTGCAGGAGATTCAGATTTTTTTCTCCCCGAAGTATTGCTATCAAAACTACCACGTCATTCATACATAAATGACGTTTAATTTTATGAAAAGCCCCCAGGAAGTCAAACACATTTTTTTCATAGTTTACTTTTTTGTCATAAAATCATTTCTTCTTTACCGTTGAAAGACGGGACTTACGAAAGTTTGGTATCATTCACTTTGAATGACGCAGCGTTCTCGGATGTATTTAAAAAATGTAACGTAAGGAAAATTCATTTATGTATACACGACAACGCTTATGAACGTGGTAAGTCAATATATTCAAACTTGCATATTTTTTACAAGAAGCGATCATTCCGCGCGCAATCAGCTGCTCACTCCAAAAAAAAATAAAAAAGATTGAAACCCTCGAAGAGGAGCAAAAATTCTTCGACAGGGGAAGAATCCAAGCGAATTAAGATTCGCACTTACCAGACGACGCCGAAGGCCCCGTAACCGATGGGTCGGTCCGGCTGGACGGGATCCTGGGCGGGCGGCGGGGGCGGGGGTG
>NW_017255975.1:2297800-2298835 GCF_001594055.1 Mycetomoellerius zeteki
CCGCCGCCCTGCATCAGCGGTATGGACACGCTCATGGACACCCGCGAGTGCCGGCTGGGCCCAACCACTGCCATCAAAGCACTTGCTGGCCCGTCCGCCCCCACTTCACGGGCCGTGCCCCCTCGGCTCCACGACGAAGCGAGCCACCGTTATTGTTTGATGAGCCGCGTGCGATCGCTCCTCTCACGCGGCGACGAGCATACTTCCTCTCTTCTCTCCGCTGCGCTCGAAAGGATGTGTATCTCGTCGTCTTTGTCTCTTCGACTACTCCTCTCCCGCGGATCGCAAGGGAGGGAGGGAGTGAACGCGATACACACGCGGACGGCGTCCTTTATCGCACTTGAGATAACTCCTGTTTCGCGCCGTCGCTCGCACACCGCCGACGACACCGAGACACCGTTATTATTAACGCCGTTCCTCTTCGATTCTTGATCTTGAACGGCCTATCTCCGCGATCCCAATGATACACATACGCATCCGTATGTATGTATGTATGTGTATACCACCTTCCGTCACGTACGATATCGCGAGCGTGACAGCGAACGGCACTTAGCGCGTTTGGCGACGCTCCGGTTAGGTTAGGTTATGTTTGACGCACGCATCCATTCACGCACGCACATTTGAACACACCGCCGCACTGTGTACGTATTCCAATCGCAGTCCGCTCCACTCTCTCTCTCTCTCAGGCGGCGGGCCTCATAACAACGTCGTCGGGGTTGTCTCCTGGGTGTTGCGGATCACAGGACCAGGGAAGACGCGTGGTGGAGGGCGGCGCTTGTTCCTAGGAGACAGAGAGAAAGGAGACGTGACGATGGGAACGCGACGCGAGGAAATCGCGGCTGCTCCGGCACGACCACTCCGCGCGACACGGTCGACCGACCGTCGTCGTCGTGAGTCCACCCCACCGTCGCGTGTGCGTGACGACACACGACGTATACGATAATTCCCTCGGTGCGCGTACGTACGCACGTACGCACGCACGCACGCACGTATGCACGCACGTACGCACGCACGCACGGGCCCTCCTCCCCCCCC
>NW_017255975.1:2298884-2299155 GCF_001594055.1 Mycetomoellerius zeteki
CTTTGCCACTGCGTGGTAATTACCTCCTCTCGGAGCGGAGCTTCTCGCGGAGCACACGCGGGACAGAAAGCACAGCACCAAAGCACCAACCGAGGAGAGCCACACGCGAAGGGGAGAAACGTTTTTTCTCTCGTACCAAGCCGACGACACGCGCGCGCGACGACACACGCCGCGGAGAGGGGGTGTGACAGATAGCGACAGATGGACAAAAGAGTGAGAGAGGGAGAGGGAGGAAAACAGAGAGAGAGAGAGAGAGAGAGAGAGAGAGAGA
>NW_017255975.1:2299321-2311283 GCF_001594055.1 Mycetomoellerius zeteki
CGCGACGCAGCAGCGCCGGGCACAAAGGCGGTCACGTGACCGGCGCAGCGACCCACCGCACGTGCGCGAACGCGCGCGCGACGTTTTTAATCTCCTCTCTCCGACTGTATTGGTTCCCTTCTCCTTTTCTTTCTCCTTCACGCTTTTGTGTTTTTAAAAGTAAAAAACACAGAAAATGTAATTTAAAAACTGGTCTTTTTAGTGGATTCATTAAAGTATAGGAAATCGATCTTTTCTCCTGACTTTTTTCACTTTCGATTGTAACGTTAAAAAAATTATATGCGCGTTTATATAAATTTTTCTCTTTCTTACAATGACGAGACAAATCAATTTTGTACAGTGTAACTGTATCGCTAAAATGCAACGTTTGCAGTTCTTTTTTTTTTTTTAAGTCAAATACTTCTACGTGCAAATAAATAATATATGCATACTGAGAGAAAACTGTTTGGTATTTGTCTTTATAATTACATAATAAAATAATTATAATTAGGAGTTTAATTTTTATATTATTGTTATAATATTAATAATAATAATTATATTTATAAAATGACTTTATTATAATTTTCGGAGCTAATTTTATACATTTTTTGGTACATAGAACTATAAATAAAATTGTTACTACTAACATTATAGCAGTAATAACTATAAAACAAGAGCTCCTAATCATAATTATTTTACAGTTGCAATACATGCAGTTGTAGTCACAAATACTTCAAAAACTTTTCTCTTAGTGCAAACACAATGATAAATCTTCAAGTAATAAATGTTTCGTTAGCCGATACTGGTCGATTTCAAAAGCGTTACTTCCAAAAATTCTTATCTGAACTTTCGTTTCTCTTTTTGACAATGAAACTCGAGTTTTATCTTCTTTATGTCTTTTTCCGCAGGAAGGGATCGGTTACGTAAATGAAGGAAAGCGAATGCACACAACAATTAACGCAACACCTTTTGCGACGTGTGTATATATTTACACGATTGTATACCAATCCTCACCGTATGAAATTAACGGATTTCTCCCGTCCTTATACAGAAATCTCCTCTTCTTATACACAGAATTTTAATAATTTAAACCATCGATTACAAACGGCGAGCGGGACGGCCATTGCATAATCAAAACGAGTAATTTATACAATGCATCGTCTTCGTTCACTTTGCAATTGTAAGAGAAACTTGCGTTACAGCGCATTGCTACATTTCCTTTTCTTTTCTTTTTAACGAGTCTAGTTAATTAATTATTATACTTCGTAAATGCACAATTCAGTTATCACGATGAATACAAAATCATCTTACAATCGCAAGCTTCCCGTTCGATACGCCAATCTTAAAATCTATTCTTACACTGATATAGCCGTCTCCTTTAAACTTTATCGTTCTTACGACGAGTAAACCCACGAATCGGAATATTTGCTGCTTCATTTTAATAAATATACACAATCCCACGCTCACGCAATACCTTTAATAGCTAAATACAATAACTACAATTACACAAATTTTACAAATTTTACGAATATTGCGTCAATATATAAATATATATTATAAAATAAGTAAATAAAATAAGAGTCAATTAAATTGTACACTCTGTCGTAAATAAAGTAAGAATCAACTGAACTGTATACTCTGTCGAAATCAATGAATATTGCACAAACATAACAAGGCTGAGTTTACAATGTATTGCTCAGTAAAAAAAAATTAGTGATGTCATATTACGCATGTCAATAGGAGAGTTTTTATATCATCAGTCGATCCAATTATCCTCAAAAAATAAAATTGTACAAAATGTTCAACAACGAGTCTCTTCATTTTTTGCGTTTCATCACGCTGGCTTCGCCAGAGCGATTTGAATCGCGATTGCATGAGCGCAGGTTTACAGCTCGCTTGCAACGAACGCCTAATCATGTAAGAAAATATCCAAAAATTACATTTCATGAATCGTTCGTCCTTTGTCTTTGGTCTATCATCAAATTCCCTCTCGTCAATACCTCTCACATCTACCAGGAAAACGTATTTCGAAAGGCAAAGCAATAACAATATTACATCATTGGAGAGTTCGCTTTTCGCACAGAATACCGCAGTCCGTTTGTGTCCTCTTTCTTTTCTTCGTATTTATAAACATACGCATATATCCTACACGCGTTGCGAATTTTGCGGATAAAACTCATTCCACAACGTCCGAAAAAAATCTCACTTATTTACACTTGATTAAACCTGAATTAAACAAGATAAGATTGTTTAAGCAATTGGGCTAATCGTTACAGCTATTTGTGATAATAAAAATGTGATAAAAACAATAATATTGAATCATTGATATGTATAAATTATAAAATATTATAAATTTTATTTGTCAAGTTTATCCGCTTACAATTTAGTTTTTTCATCAAACAGTTTCTCATTTATATGTCACGACGGTAAAGTTTTCCTACAGATAAATAGAAGGAAAAATATGCATTATTTTAAAATTAAGAAAATATTCTCTTTGTTTTTCTCATTCTTTAACTCTTGCTATTCACCTAGCTTTTTGTTATGGATATTCGGAAAACTTTTCAATCCTCGATTCCGTGTGAAATACGACGAGACTCTTGTCATAATCTCTTTCGGAACGAACCCAGGGAACTTTTCACCCGCAAGCGCCCGTGGGAATTGTACCTTTAGATCGTATTAAATCGATTAAACGGCGTCACCCCAATAGTCCGTACAAAAACCTTGAAAAAATAGCTTTTTAAATAGATCGCGGCCTCCCCAGTTTACTCTTCTTCGTATCGGGGAAAACTTTTAGAAATTCACAAGTCGTTTTTTTTGATTGATCACGGAGACTTATTTCGCACGCGCGCTGGTTCGTTGACAAGGTATTGCCTAGCTTAGAGGATGTTCCCTTGTAAATACAGGAGTGGTGAACCTCTTCCGAAGTGCGAATATAAGTTAAATTGAATCAATAAACAGTACAGACTACGACGTTTTAAAATTTTTATTAAAAAAATGTATTCACGATAGTTTAAAATGCAATGATTCCAAAACTCATGTTCACATACATATAGTTTTCTTACATACGTATACTTTTCTTATTTTAGATCTTCTATACATTCCTTTGTCATAGTTAAAATTGGAACATGTAATTAAAAAAGATCTTTGTTAAAATATAAATTCATAAAAAATCATCTAAATTATACTTAATTCGAGAAAACAATAAATTAAAAAATAATAAATGATTCGCACACACAATAACTTAATTTATAATTTTGTAAGAGATATTACGAACTTTTTTACGACTGTAAATAATGCCTTTTCTTGCTTATTGATTCAATGTCTGAAGTAAACGTCCACCAGTAGAGTAATGTGTAACAAATGTTATCTTCAACGTTATCTATGAAAATAAATTTAAATGTCCGCCACCCCCGATCTTAATGTAACATTAATCAACGATTCTATCCACTAACAAGCGCACAATTATCTCAGCGGTATTAAGCTCATGAGGTATGGTATTTCACATCGGTAATGTGTGCCTGTATAAATATATATCGAAGACCGCGGAAACAAACGTTGTAAACAGGCTTCACCCTAAAATACTTAGCTCTCGTTCATATGATGAAATTTATTTAAATATATATATATATGAATATGTCTAACAGTTATCTATTCGCAGACTCGTTATTGTGTACCCTTATGTTGAACATTCTCATGTTGCTTCATGATACCATCAATCCCCGAAAAATACCAAGGTCGCAATGTTTTTTTAAAAAAAAAACTGCGACGCGCTTTTGAGTGACTTCTCTAAAACGTTTGTGCTATCTAAAAATCAACAGGCATTTAAATAGCGACGTATTTAATTGGTACTGGATGGGGATAAGGGCGGTTTAGGCATCACTCGACATCGTCGAATCTGAGGTATCGATCATGTCAGTCGACTTTTTATCTCTGCAAAATCTCACGGCATTTCTGATCACCGATCAGATTGCATCCCGTTCCAACTGTCGAAAACTGTCATACGTGATGTTTCGACAAATTCGCACAATTCTTCGCTCGTCCCTTTTGAAACTAAAAATGCGTGATCGGCAACACTTAGGACAGTTCGAAACCAGTATTGCTGGTGACAGCGTAACGCAGCTTCTCTCGCAACGTGCTCTTTTTCTGATAATTTGGCAACTTGAGCAAGTTGAAGCACGTTGACGAAGTGGGCAGTCGATTTTGCGGATCCTTCTTGCGAATCGTGAAGAAACCTCTGATCACACTGCCTAAATTGCAAAGAAATTTTAAATAAATTAAATTTACCAAAAAATGTGAAAGGTATCAAAAAAAATAGAATAAAGAATCTTTCCAGTTTTCGATTTTATGGCTGATTATGAAAAAATTGATTCTTGTCTTTTCTCGAAACTATTTTAACGTACCAATAGTGTCGCCAGTGTCCTCGTCATCGCAAACTTCCACGCATCGTATGGAAAAAGGTGGCTCCAGGTGAGCGAAACCCAGCAGAGGTGACTTCGAGCAACTCGTCACGAACTATCACAAACGTTATTATTATTCTCTAAGAAGATTATTAATATAGAGCAGGGCTCGGCCGAGAAATGCAAATCTTGCCGAGCCCTGATATATAGAGGATGGATTATATATATAGATATACAGGGTGTTTCCAAATTAAATGGCAAAACTTCGGGAGCGTGTAGAGGAGTAAAAAACTAAGAAAAAAAGTCCTATAGACATATGCTCGTTTTTGCTCCGTTTCAGAGAAATCGAAAAAAAATGTTTACATTTCTTGCCATATCTAGCACCGACATATTTGATTACATTTTCCACTTTCTGTTATGAATTTGTCAGTCGCTCTTTGAAAGCCTTTAACAGTAGATGAATTTTGTCTTTTGCAATATGCCGCGTACGTATTCTAATAGTGAATATGCTGATATGGTTTTTGTATACGGTTTCTGCAACGGTAATGCTTTAAAGGCGGTGCGAGAATATGCACGACGATTTCCAAACAGAAGAGTGCCAAACCGAAGAGTGTTTATGTTGACATTTAATAGATTGCGAGAGACTGGAACATTTTCAATTCGACAAGAAAACAACCGATTTCAAGCAGCGTTACGAAGAGATTTGCAGGCAGGGAATCGTATTTTACAACATTTTGACAATCATCCTGAGACCAGCGTTCGGAATGCGTCGGCTGTATTGGGAGTGTCACCACAAACAATTTGGCGAACTGTAAAAGGAGATAATCGCTATCCCTACCACATTCAAAAAGTGCAAAATTTATTACCTCAAGATCATTGGAACAGATTGAACTTTTGTAACTGGTACCTTCAGACATGCCACAATGATATTTTATTTCCATCTAAAATAATGTGGTCAGATGAGGCAACATTTACCAGAGGTGGAATAATTAATCAAAGGAATTATGGGCTCATCAAAATCCCAGGTCTGTTAGAGAATACAAATTTCAGCAAGAGTTTTCTGTTAATGTCTGGCTTGGAATTTGGAACGACGTTTTAGTGGGACCGTTTTTTTTACCTGCAAGATTAAATGGGGACCGTTTTCTAAATTTCTTGGAGAATGAATTTTCTGACTATTTAGAAAACATCCCATTACAACAACGTACTGAAATGTGGTTTCAATTAGATGGATGCCCTGCTCATTACAGCAGAGTCGCTAGAACCTGGTTAGATAGAAAATTCCCACAACGATGGATTGGACGTGGAGGAGCAGTACATTGGGCAACTCGTTCGCCCGACTTAACGCCATTAGATTTCTATGCATGGGGTACTCTGAAGCAAGAAGTTTATTCTTCGCCTATTCAATCAGAGCAACATTTGAGAAATCGTATCGTAGCTGCAGCGAACAGAATATCGCAAGAACAGTGCCTGGCTGCTACAAGAGCCGTGTTTGACAGATGCAATGCTTGTATTGCTGCAAGAGGTGCACATTTCGAACAAAATCTTCATTAAAAAGTTTATAAATAAAATAATTAAAATAATAAATTAAATATATTTTTTTCTTTTTTCGTGATTTCCTGCGAAACAAAGCAAAAAGGAGCATATGTCTATAGGACTTTTTTTCTTAGTTTTTTACTCCTCTACACGCTCCCGAAGTTTTGCCATTTAATTTGGAAACACCCTGTATATTAATATCCATATATTAATATCCACATTAAAAATATCTCGAGAAAATCTTTAGTAAATAATTATTGATTAGAGAGAAATTATTAATTATCATTGTGATCGCTACCTTTAAAAACAAGCCTCTTTCTTCTTCCGTAAAATCCTTTTCTAGGATGTCCCACAACCAGCACACTACTCGATGACTGTCGTGAAATCCGCCATAATATTGCGTATGTCTTCGTAAATCTCGCAAATCCAAAGGTACGTTATCACCCGAGATCAATCTCTGTAACTACAAAGCCAAGCGTTCCATAATAACTCGAATACGTATACAAGTATATAAAAAATAATACAATATAATTATATTATTAATATGTATATAATATTACATAGAAATATTAATCATAGCACTGTATTTGTGCTTTAAGATTTTCATTTCATGTTAAATTTTCTTCGGAATATAGAGCTTACAATTATATTCTAATTAAAAAAGTTACTAAAAAAATTTATTAATATTTTTAACTGTTAAGTCACACATTTAATTATATATAATTATATAAGATTTATTATATTCAAATTAATGATTCTATACTATTTACATTTTTATATCTCAGTCATAGATTGCACTACAAATAAATGTAAATAAGTGTTCTTGAATTATCACCTCGGGCGTTGAGAACAACGACAGCCACTCGGGATTAATGATCGAGCGGAACCCCTTGATAAAGGCGGTCGTTTGCTCCTTGATCTGATGATACATTCTATAGTGCGCCATGTGGTGGATATATTGTATCTTGTTCTGATTGGTCACGGCGGGGGAATCAGCTCGTGCGTGACCAGCTTGCCAAGCTCGTCCTCGTCGAGAGAGAACGTCAACTCCAGTTCACGAATATCGCCTTTGTAATGCTTTACCAAAGTCAGGCTACGGTAAAGATCGCGATCTAGTGAAGCAAGCTCGTCCAACCAGCTGTACAACGCGCCGCCTGTTTGCCCGGAAAATTGCGAGACAAAGAATGACGCAAAAGGCACGTCCACGACGATGCCCTGGAAAACGATAAGAGATCGATTGTTGTAAAAGAATTGACTTTATTTGGGGATACTGGCTATATCTAATTTTTTCTCGTAATAATCTAGCTATGGTAAAACCACATAGATAAATAATGAACAATTAAAATAATTCTTGACACATAAGAAATATTCTAATTATTTTCAAAATATTTTATTTCATACATTTTTATTTATAATTGAAGCTAATTGCATTTATAACTAACTTTACTGATCATGGATAAGAATTTACCTCATAAACCGCTTTGCCGAGCATCCGTCCGACAAATTCGAATAGTTGCAAGTGATTGTCCTGCATGAAAGATGTGGGAGACGGATAAAGCCGGTTTTCGCTGGTAGCTTTAAACAAATTTAAAGATGGATCGAATACTCGCTTTATTGTCTCTTCCAAAAATTCCTTAAATACTCCGTCTTGATCGATACCGGCTTCAGCTAAACCTTGTTCGTTTACAAAACGTACCCTAATCACACCTTTCAATGCTTGTGATGGCAACATGGCCAATTGTCTGTATCCGTCCTCAACTATCCGCGTTCTATAAAATATAAAAGAGTATATTCTTAATAAATAAAAGAATCGTATTTAAAGTATATCTACCTTATTGATAAAAAAATTAAAAAAAGATATCCAGTCTCTGAAAAATAATATTACATTATCACACACCAAAAAAATTTGTTCTTTTTGTTAAACGTTTTATTTTCAGAAAATAGTACCAAATTTAACTAAGAAAATTTAATTAAAAATTTAATTTAAAAATGAATTAATTTCAGAAATTATAATTGAAAATATTTTCAGATTTGATTGCGTTGAAAGTCCGACAACCATATCGGCACGCAATTATAATTTCTGAAGTTAATTCATTTAAAGGAATTTACAATAGTTCAACATCTTAACGTTCTGACCGTTATGGCGCTTCTTAATTTAAAGCATTATGTTTAACATTAGCGGTCTTTCAATCTTATTATTGTTAATTTAAAAAGTTTTAGACACTTATATGTTTTAAAACAATAAGTAAAAATTGTGAAATAAATAAAGACATAACAATAGACCTGTGTACAACGATGAGAGTAGTAGGTGGACTGTTACAAGCGCTCTCGGTCAAACCCATCACTGCTTTTTCATCGGCTATGTGCTTGCGAAATAATACGACTCGCTCGGAATGGGGAATGACGTGAGGCATTTTTGAGAGTAAAAGTGCTGCGCCGCGTCGTCCTTTTTCCAAATCGGCTAAGAAACCAGATACTCGTACTTCCTGTTTAAGAAAAAACATTGTGAATCATTATACATATATTGCAAATATTGAAACTGATATATAATACAATCTTTTTATTTTAATTATATGAGGGAAAATTAAAAAGTAAAGTGAATTTATTTATTCCTGTATTATATCTGTAACTGAAAAAATCAGTAATAAAAAATATTAAAATATTAAAATAATATTAAAAAATATTTAATATTAAAAAACATTCATTTTTTTAAATATTACATTACTATAGAGTTTTTATTAATTGATACAATAACATAATTAAAAATTGATACAATTTTTTTGGACCTGTAACATATAATAAAATGTTTGTAACATGAGTGTAAAATATTCATAATATAAATTAAAGATATAAAAAGATATAAAATATAAATTAAGATATACTTAACTTGGCTAACCAGTGACCTTCCGGGCAGAACGTTCTGCGGCAGTCGCGTCGATATATTGCCATTAAAAGAATGTAAAGTGAGATAAACAAAGGATTGCTGGATACCGACTTCACATCTATAATTTACAAAAAATTGCATACATTGTATCTTTGTGTATGAATCTTAGAAGTGTCTTTTCTATTTTTCTTCTTGCAATCTTGATTAAGCAAGAAATGATAACAAAAAATGATAGAAATCGACTTACCAAATAAATTAGTAAGAACTGCTTTGTACAAAAATTGATTTAAAAAATATGACATAGTGATGAAATCCGTGAGCTTGAAAGGATCTTGATGTTCGTACATCTCCATATCGTCCAAGATGCTGAAATTGGAAAATCAAGAGATTAGCACATATGAAACTAATTAAGACTAAATTTAATCAAATTGTTTGAAAAAATCATATCACTTACGTAACATAGTGCGTCATACAATCGGCGAACAGTATCAGCATTTGGAACTCAGGTGCCGTGCATTTGGTGTTAGCCGCCAAGAGATCTAGAAACGCTTTTAGACCACAGTGCGGTCCCAGGGTGGTCAAAAACAGCCACATGTGATAAAGAATTTTGCCTTGATAGCATAATCCTATTTTTATACGTACGTGTTATTAGTTGATGTATCATTTGTATATATAATCTTGCATATACGATTATGCACTAATTTATTATACATACCCGTTAATATCTCAATCTTCATCTGTGTAAGCGTATGCAGCGTAGTTTGGTATAGAGAACAGATCAAAGCTATCTTGGTAGCTTCCGGACTGCCCAATTTTCTGTAATTTTTGGTGCTGTTGTTCCTATTAGTTCGAGCCTCAAGAAATGCTCGTCGGAAAATATTGGCGCCTATGGAAGAGGTACTTTGCTGCTCTATCGGAGGTGGTACCTCTTTCTCGACAAATTCGATTAGTGGCTGTTCTGAAAATAAAATAGAGAGTAACCAGGGGACGAATTGATTTTTGTTGATTAGAATATGACACTTTTGTATGCAAATTGTAATTTTTCGTAAGGAGTAGTCAGAATTGGTAAAATTGATAACTCTCACCAACTAAATGCGTAACGATCCTGCCCGTCCAAAGACAAGCGAGTTGCAACTTTACCGAAGGAGTCGCATCCTGCAAAGAGATGTCGATTGT
The DNA here is from genome assembly GCF_001594055.1 of Mycetomoellerius zeteki. Lineage (NCBI taxonomy): Eukaryota > Metazoa > Arthropoda > Insecta > Hymenoptera > Formicidae > Mycetomoellerius > Mycetomoellerius zeteki. Next base: position 2,309,291 of record NW_017255975.1, read on the forward strand.
CTGTGCAAACCAGCCTAATACTGGATGCCAATGTGTCAAATTACTCCGTTTAGCGACTACGTATTGTTGACATGCTTCCAGCATTCTCGTTACAACGAACTGCAAAGGATTCATGAGACATTATCAATATATACATGTAAGAAAAAAAATTACTACAACTTACCGTAAAAAAAGGAAAGCAGAGCTCTCTCAATACTTCTTCCTTTTCAATGTTCGCCAATTGTATCAAATTAGCAAGCAAACAAAGCGCGTAACTGCCCTCCAGAGCGTTAAAGACGATCCTTAAATTCTGCTCGGAATTTAGCAACTCCAAACTTCTCGCAAACAGATTATTCGTCATAAACGATGAAATGCACTATAAATAATATCAGAAACTTTACATATTTAGATTAGATAAGAAATATCACAACGTGTAACAAAGCTTGTAAGCATTTTCTTTCTTTTTTACCTCTGGTGACAAGATATTCAGGTGATGGACCAGAGCTGGTACGCTAAAGATATTAATTAGAAACAGAGACACCAGTTTGTCAGACATTTGCGAAGAGATCAGTGGTCTCAGTGTCAGAGTAACTGCTGCTGAAAGTGTAACTGGTTTCAAAGCAATTTTTGCTCTACCCAGTCCCTTCATTAAAAGAGCCTGAAATGGAGAACGTAGTTTAGAATTGTTAGAGAAAGAACCAAGATTGTTAGAAAATCTCTCGTTGCATAACAGTGTTACCTGCATAGTAGCATAAAATCCATTGTTAACTAGGTGACCCATTATGTTTGCGCACAGCTGACTCATGCCAGTCTTTAGCTGGTCCATACCCTTCACCTTCTGTATTGCCCACGTTCCAGGAGATGTGAAACTCACCAGAGTGTGCAGTCGCAAAAGTATGGATTTGTGATCCGATACCCTCTCTGGCTTCAGACTGTCCAAGCCAGAGAGACAATGGTATAAAATTGTCTTCATTTGCGATATCCATGATATGTAGTGATCCTTATGGAATGCCACTCCAACGTAAGATATCTTTGGAGACTCGGAATCGAGAGTCAGAACAAGGTATCTGAAAGATCATCTTGGTTGAACAATATTTTGGATCTTTTTCGAGGAATATTGGCTACGTTTACACCGTGCGCTTAGTCCGCGACCTATACGATAGGTGTCTTTGTTTAATATACAGGATAAACAAGGACATCTATTGTATAGACTGAGGCTTAAATGCACGGTGTAAACGTAGCCATTGATTGCGCTGCATGTACTCACCTACACAGTCTTTCTATTCTTTCTTGATCCCTTTCTTTCTTATAAATTATCAAAAATCTAGAAATAGTTCTATACACCTCCAGAGCAGGCTTTAACTCCACCGTTGCATTGTCGACGTTGGAGTCATCAAGGAAATTGTTATCAAACTCTTCTCTAAAAATAAAAACAGTCTTGTCAGATAATTGTAATCTTCGCACAAAATTATATAAGCATTCTTTATATCAATATGCTTTTATGCTACAAGCATAATTCAATTCTTGCAAGAAATAAATTTAATTCAAATTTGCTAATTGAAACAATAGTCCATGTCAAATAAAAATGTATTTTATACTAAGTGAAATATATTAAGTGAAATAGAAAATGAAATGAATTAATATATAAAACATATCTCTCTCTCTCTCTCTCTCTCTCTCTCTCTCTCCGATACTTTTTAATGATTTGATTTATCTTCATGTTTGCTTGGAATTCTACGAGTCTGACTATCAGCAATATTTATGTACACCACAGAAATAACTGAGTAAATTACCGATAACTGCATATTTTTATACAGTTATTCTACAATATTGATCAAGTTCAATATCGACAACACAGACAAACTTCTGTTCACACGGTTTCACATCTTCACATAAACATCAACTCGCACGTATTTGTATGACCATGTATAATACTGGCAGGTAATCTCGCATCTCTCCATTTCGCTTGGAGAGGCCCTAAACTTTGTCTCGCACTTACAGTATCCGTTTGCTG
>NW_017255975.1:2311314-2321857 GCF_001594055.1 Mycetomoellerius zeteki
GTAGCCGCGGCTTCTCTGCGCTTTTCATGCGCCCGATCCTCGCGTGCTGCCTTCTTCTGTTGCAGGAAGCTGCCCTTCGACGACGAGCCCTCCGCGCAGAACATCCTCGAATTCTCGATCACCGATCACCCTCAGGCCGCAGGGCCCGAACAATCCCCTGGATGCCTACGCTTCTCCTCCGCCTCCACCTCCTCCGCGTCGTCGTCGTCGTCGTCGCTCGCTGCTAACAGCGAGGCATCTCCGAGGCATCCTCGTCAGCTGACGGGCATCTATCAGTATCCCCCACTACGTATCCGCTTCTCGTCCGTGCTGTATCGCTCAGCTACGTCGGGATACGCGGCGTATCAGATTAAACTGCGTCCGAACTCGCCTCCACGATGAATTCACTATTGTTGTGGCTTGGGATAGAATTCCAGTGTGCTCCAATCACTTCAATCACTCCAATGTCGCCTTTCTTGAGATACCCTGGTCAGCTGACGGGTATTTACAAACCCCCTCTTTCTCTCAGAAGCGAAAATCATCCGGCAATGACGGACTGAAGAATTCAGGGCTCCCGAAGTATATCAGATTAAAGATGAATTAAAGATGAAGTAATTTTCCTCGACATTTCGATGAATTTTCTCCCTCCATAATTTACGCGAAGTAAGTTCTAAAACCTCCTTTTATATTCATACATAATTTGCTTATATAATCTTGATGGATCACCAAAAAAGAAATGAAGGGCAGTTATCGATGATTTATATAACATGAATTTATTTTTACTTGTTTAATTTTACTTGTTTAACCCAAGGAAAAAGATTAGATTACCAAATTAGAAATTTTGCTTTAAGTAATTCTATCGGTTGAAATGTCAATTAATTTATAATCACAGTGATTTATTTATAAAATACTATTTTATTAACATGGATAGAATTATTAATTTTTTGTTGGTCAACAGAATTTTAAGCGTTTCTGTCAATTGAGTTATAATTGACAATTATGTCCATTTCTAACAACATAGATTAATTTTTTAAATCTTGGTTTAATTTATTCTATATCTTTTTCTAACAGAACAAAAAGAACATAAAAATATCCCGGGAAAAAATGTTATATATATGGACATACTTTATATATAATTATATATAATTTTATATAATTATTATCTGAAACATATTTTTTCCTGGGTATCTAATTTCTATCAATGTAAAAATCTCAACTTATATTCATCTTTTTAAAATTTTTATAAGCAAAAAATATGAAGATTAAATAAGTTAAAAAAGTTAATTTACATTGGTAAAAATGGACATATAAATCAATCGGAGTTTGACCAAGGTCGCCCTAAAATCGTAGTCATCCTTGGGAACTCGATCGCTCGAAGCTCGCGAGCTCTCTCGAAGTCGTTTCGATATCTTGCGTATCGACTTATCGAATCCTCTCATCTGCCGCGTTTCACACCGTTCACAACGGCATCTTTCGCGTGCGCCGACCCTCAGTTTGCACCAGAGTGCGCATTGGTGCGAGTGTGTTTATTTTCTTCTGTATTTCTCTTAAAGAATCCTTGAGAATCCTGAATTTCCACGACGACGTGTTTTCGTTTCGCGATCGTTGGACGGGGGAGAAGACATCGAGTGTTTCTCATCGAGTGACAGGAAAGAGAGGAAAGTAGATCAAATTCACTGTTCGTTAGTTCGATTTGCGACGATCGGGCGATCGTCGCGGTGACCGTGGGAAAACTCGAAAATGTTCCCACGCTGCTGCTATGCTGCAAGTGTATGTCGCGTGTGCGTGTGAAATTCCCCTGGGAGGATACGGAGCAGAGCGCGGGGGCCGCGAAGAGCGACGGGTAAGAGGATGAGCGCCCAGGGGCAGGAGCACGGACACGCGGTGGTCGTCTGGGAGTGGGAGAATCGTCACGGACGTTGGCGGCCTTATAGTCCGGCCGTGTCGCAGCATCTCGAACGGGCTCATTATAAGAAGCTCACGCGGGTGTTCCTCAACGACGCGGATCCCAGCCTCGACAGGTCCGAACGACACGGTCGATATACGATCTCGCTTGTAGTAATTGTAGTCTGTCCGCCTTAATTGCACTTGCCTCGCTATAAAAAGTGAGGCAGGTGTATGTTTGGGTTTTGTAGAGAAAAAAGAAAAAAAGAGAGAAAGAGAAGTTGAGAATGGAATGAGCAGATGTATATGGCGAACTATATATAATAATTTTACTATTATATAATTGATTATTTATTGAAAATTTATGAATTTATTGATTTTTGGGATTATTTTTTTTTACTTCAAATTTTGCTTTTTATTTTATTACGAAAATAATAAAAATGAGATGGTTTTTAGTTTATATATATTTTTTTTATTGTATTTTAAAAAATACATTTTTAGTATATTTTACATTTATTTTTATTTTATATATAATTATTTTTTTAAATATACATGTATAAGTATTTATGTATTTCTCATATTTTGAATGAAGATTTAAAATTTTGGTTTAATATATTTTTACCAACCTCTGTCAACAATTTAAGTTATTAAAATTTTTCATAAAAAAAACAAAGATAAACATGTTAAACTTTACATTTCAATATTCAAAAATCTTAGTAATATACATTAATTTATTTAAAAATTAGATATTACATCAATTTGAAAACAAAAACACAATGCTGCGACGATGGCGACGAGACGCACAATGTGAGGAGAAAGTTTTATCTGCCAGGTTCACCAGCCGGCAAAGGTGCCAAATGGGAATGGACAGGTGACTCGGATGATTGGCATACTTATGACATGGAAGTGCAATGTCTTATAGAAGAAGCATGGGCGAGAGTAAGCAAACAAATATTTCCAGGGTAAACAATTTTTGTGCTCAAGTCTTCTAATGAAATATTTTTTCCAGGGTGACAAAACCATTGATATTTCCAAAACTTACTTGGGTTTCCCTTACATCATCAACTTTTGCAATCTGACGCAAGTGAGATGTTGTACAGGCTACGTGAGGCCGATAAGACGTATACAACAGGCGCCTTATCCATTGGTCAAAGTCGCGCTGGAAGAATTGCAAGTCACTTCTGGGAGAAGATCCGCATCAGTTACGGTCAAAAGTTCCACCGTCAAAGTTACACATAAGAAATCATCTAACGGAAGTACAAAGAAAAACAACAAGAAAGTGAGTTTTTTCTTTAGTGCGGTGTTCCTTTATTGGAGACCTCACTTGCGAATTGTCTTTTTCAGAGTAAAAGCGGGGAGACGAACGGACCAACAAACATTGCGCGCGTTATTCTCAGTAATTTCAACATATTCGGCAGCAAACATGGCATCGAAAACAATCCTGCAGCAACAAATGTGGAGTCTGGTCAGAAGAGGAAGACCTGGGACACGGTGTTGGACGTCGATTCCAGCAGCACTAAGAGCGGTCGCAGGCCGAGCGTGGACACCGTGTCCACGTATTTGAGTCACGAGAATCCAATAGACTTGCTGGACAGCAGCATGGGAAGCGACGACGCGTTCAAGGATTCTATTCTCGGTGTGTGCTTACAAAAATACATTACTTGTTTTAGCTATTCAATCATTTATAAATTACATATTTACATTTAATTTTAATTTAGTATGAGAAAATAATTTATTCATATATATTCATTTAATTAGAACATAATTAGAATATAAATTATAATTTTGATATTTGAACGCATTTGTATATTTGTGTTTTGGGATATTTTTCGGAAGACGTCACAGATTCGAACGTCCGGAATGATACTAATATGTCTAATATTAATTAATGTAGGGATGGACGCTACGTCGGATGTAATATCCCAGTATGTGAAAGTGGTGGAAAGCGATGGCTCCGATTCGTGTCCGGTATGCTTGGGCGCTCCGGAGCCATTGACGGTCGAACTGACGCGTTGCAGGCACAGACTGCACTTGGCGTGTTTGAACGCGATGCTTAGCTCTCAGCAGCCACCCATGTATATACAATGTCCAGTTTGTCGTATGATTTACGGCGAGAAAAGGGGCAATCAACCGCCGGGCATGATGAACTGGACGCGGATACCGCGAGCATTACCGGGCTTCCTGAACACCAATACCATACAAATTACTTACGAGTAAGTGAGATAAAAAAGAGAAAGAACGGAAATCTTTTCGTATAATTCTTGCGTCATAACGATATTCTTCAAAGATTTCTATCAACAATTTTAAAAGAACTAATTTTAAATAAATTTTATTTGGTGTAAGTAATTTGATACGAATCTAATTTGAGATAAATATTGGATAATAAATGAATTAATATCTCTTTCTCTGAATAAGTATATATAAATATATTCAAGGGAAAATATTTATATCAATTTTAATTTTCTCAGCATTCCGTCCGGAATTCAGAGTAACGAACATCCGAATCCGGGCCAAGCGTATTACGCCGTAGGCTTCCCCCGTGTATGCTACCTTCCGGACAACAGTCTTGGTCGCCGTGTATTGAGATTACTGCAAGTCGCGTTTGAGCGCAGACTGATCTTCACGATCGGCCGATCAGTCACTACTGGTCGCGAGGACGTCGTCACGTGGAACGAGATCCATCACAAGACCGAGCTCGGACCGTCCATGTCCGGTCACGGCTATCCCGACCATAGTTACCTCGAAAGAACGCTCGCAGAATTAGCAGCGCAAGGTGTGACTGATGGGCAATGATCGCCGATATATCAACAATTGCATTTATCGAAATTATTAACATATGAATGAAGTGTTTATACAAAAATAAGTTGACCCATATAATTCTGAGAGAAGGAATTGAGATTTGGCTGCTTGAAATATTGGCTGCATTCAGCAGAAAAAACAACTTTACAACTGTTGTAACATTCTTTAAATATGATTGATTTATTAGGTGTTGAACTTAATTCCTGCCGTTCGCTACTAGAGAGTGCTGGCTCCAACGTTGGCGAGTTTCGACGATGAAGCCTTGTAAAACTTCAAAATCTTTCTTACTATCGAACACACTTGAAGGCTGACTCATTTTTGTATAGTGTATGAACATTCGTGGTAAATTTAAGGTCCTTGTTAACACTTTGCTAATTTTTTCAAAGTTTATGAATATATTGGTTCAAAAAAAATATGAAAAGTAGTTTTTTAAATTTTATTCGGTTTTTTTAATTTTTTAGTTTATTAAATTTTTTATTTTATTTATCAATATCAGCTTATTAAAACCTCATCAGCAAAGTGTTAACATAAACTTATGTCTTAGAGATAAAAATTACGTCTTAGAGATAAAAATTAGGTGTTAGAGATAAAAATTAGCACGAAAAAATTGGAGATGTATATTTTAAAACGTTTATTTGATCTTTATTCCATGCTAAGCAAGGAACTGATAGATATATTCTAGAGTTTTAGATTTATATATATATATATATACTCTCTATACCGAAGAATAAATATTTTATTACGACTAACAAAATGGAAGAACTTGTCGAACGACAGTATTAAATTTAATTTATAGATCTTAATTTTATATACATACCACTTTATAGAAAAAAAAATAAATATATATATATATACGTCTTCTATGAAAAACTTGTCAAATACTAAAATTTCATTACTTCATACTTGTCTTTGATATAATAACCAGAAAAATGCAATTATATAATAGCGAACAATATCTTTATGGAATATTTTTTTATTTACCAAAATTATGTAAATTGGAAGCGTAACATAATCTTTAACTAAGAGTGATTGTTATTATTCCAAATTTTATTTTTAAAAAATTAATACTAAGTCACACACATAATAGAATTAAAGTCCGAATTATATTATAAAATTTTTGACAAAAATAATTCTTTTCATTCCCTAAAATCTCGCCAAATCCCTCTTCCCTCATAAAAACACCAGCGTCATATCGACTCTTCAGGATATACGTTTATTTGTACGTCACATCCTAGTTAGATGGCGCATTTTTTCAATGCAATTAAAATGGCCGAAAATAGATTTTTTCTTCTCTGTTTTTCTTCTAGAGCTGAGCTAGGATACACTTTTGAAATTTAAAGTGAATTAAGTAAGCTTGATATTCGGCTAAAGTGAGAAAAAGAAGTTCTGTCTAGAAATTATAGAAATAGAAAAAAAAGACCCGTGTCTCCCAGTCGCAATTCTCCCTTTCGCGCGCGAAGTTAGTAGGTTAGGTTGTGGCTGTCAACGAGTGGACGAGGATGCAGCGAATGTCGGCAGGTATTCGCTCTTGCTGAACGCGACCGTTTGCGACGATCAGGACGAGATTGCTTCGAATCTCGGTGCGGATCTTACTCGCTCCGTTCACGCAGATTCCGAGCGCCTAAATGAGTACCAGGAGCAAGTACAACTGCGTTCTGTGCGACTCGAAGTTGGACACCAAGGAAGCGCTGCAGCAACACTTTAGGTATACACTCGTCGCCGTCATAACCAAGTTAAGATTCACAGTCGGTTCAAATTAATTAATCGTAATTCCGCGATGTTATTAATGAAATCGGTGATATTTTCCAAAATGTGTGTCACGCAACGTGGAAAGAGATCCAAGGGAACGATCCGGACAATTCGAACTAAAACATTGAGCATTAGCATGGCATGACTTGAATTTGAATATGTTTCATGTTGTTATGATTTACCAATTTATATTTATGTATGAAACAAGTTGGAAATGTTCTACTTAAAAAATGAGAACGATTTCAACCGAACTCTGATTAACTTGATTAGTGATTAACTCGACTAACAGAATCGTTCATTCTCAATTCATTCTTTTTCGATACATTAAATATTTCTATTAATTAATTTAATAGTTTTAGCTGTATTACTTAGATAATAAAATATTGCTGATTGTTAAGTCAATTGGAGTTTGATTGAAGTCTTAAAAAATAGTAAGTGTGTTACCTTTGGAGATGGAAATTAATGAGAAATGAAGTGTAGGAGAGAGAAAGAAAGAGAGAGAGAGAAAGAATATGATTTAAATAAATCTGATCCAGAATCAATGTATTGTAGGATCAAATTTAGACTTTCTAGCTCTATATCTTTCATTTTTTTATTTTATTAGCCCATCATTATTTTGACCTTTTTTATTTTCTATATGAAAAAATATATACTTATGTATGAAATAAATATAAAATTTATTATTTATTATCTGTATTTATCCAAGTGTTTTGTTTTTTGTCATGTTTGATACAGGCGACATGCAAATAAAGAGATAGATGGTCGTGGAAGACCAATAGAAAAGAAAAGTGATGAAAACACTCTGTGTGATATATGCAATCAGTCGTTTGATTCAATACGGGCAACAATAAGGCACAGATTTAAAATGCATCCCAATTCACCAACCAAATTCCATTGTTCCTATTGTGGACAGCAATTTCCTCTAAAGGTAAGTGCTTTATGAGTGTATACTGTTTTTCTCTCCTGTTTCTGTAATAATTTTACGAAAACACATTTGTTCAGAATCACAGAGATACTCATCAAACTTTGCATGATGCAACTGAAAGCGAGAATAAAGATCAACACAGAAAATGTGAGGAGTGTGACATATTATTTTACAATAAAAAAGCATTGGAATATCATTGTAAATCTATTCATAAAAGGTAGCAGCTTATCAGTCGATCCACTTTCAAGAATGTATATTTATGGAATTATTATCTGATTGTATTATTTTTCTCAGAATGGTACACTTGTTTAAACCGATAGCCACTCCTCCGCCTAGTAACAAAATCAAATTCAACTCTATGAATGAAGCAATGAACGTTTACTATTGTCATTTATGTGGCGTCGAATATATTGTAAAGTTCAATTTGCAACAGCATTTGGAAAGGATACACACGACAGTAAGAAAGATAAATATAATACAAACATATTTTAAAAGTTACTATTTATTGTTTTAAACATATGAAAATGAATGACTTTAAAGTATAATTAAAGAATGTAATTCTGACATAATTTTATATATACTTGTGTGAAAACTCTCTACTTGTGTATAAATGTCTCTACAACGCAATTATTTTGTAGAGAGAAAGGGAGACTATGCCGCCGGAGTTGATTAAATGTACAGTGTGTGCAGCATTGTTTTACAATAAAAGGGCCTACAACATACACAACACTTATCATCATCCGGATGATTTATATGTGACCTCCGAAGAGCAGAGAACACAGATGGTGACCAGGATTGATCAAGACTTTGACGTTAGGAGAGTACAATCTATGGCCGATAGATACGTATCGCGATCTAATATAATTAAGAGACAGATTAACTATAAGATAAAGGTAAAACACATTTTATATCCTTATGATGTGACTCTGACTAAACTCCAATTAATTTAATCAGCAATATTTTATTAAATAATAGAAATAAAACTGTTAAATTAATTAACAGAATTATATTTAAGGTAAAAAAAGAATAAGAATAACGAATTGTATATTAGATTTTGTCTTAAGCGATTTTACCGGTCGAGTTAACAATTAACCGGTCGATTAAATTAATCGCAATCTAGTCGAAGTCATCTTTAGTTATTTTGCTTATGATCTCAACATAATTTGACATGATATAAATTTTACGTGATACAAATATGATTCTACAATAGTATATTGTAATAAATATTTTTATATATAATAACATAACACTATAACTAAATTTATATCTAGTAATATGTGAACACAGCAAAATATAATTTAACGTAATGTAAATTTAGAATGAAGTGGAGAAGACAGATATTACGAGAGAAATAAAGAGAGAGAGGTTAGATAAAGAGATAAAGACAGAGATAAAGAGAGAGAGGTCTGTGTCATTAGACGACCCTGCGTGTATCAACGAATCCAGCGATTCCGAGAGCGACATCCCATTGAAACAAAGGATCGCCAGCTAACGGAGGTTATTTTTTTTATTATAAAATATTTCTATTCCTGATCTAAGGGAATTTTGTTGTAGGAGAGATTTATGAACTGCTGCTATACACAATCGTGATAGTCATCTGCTTTTTTGCAGTTGTTATATGTATATTATATAAGTTAAAGAAATTGTAGAAGAGGGCAATGTATATTCATTTTTTGTTTCTACATGGATTATATTTAAGAGGTATAATTGTAACTGAATGTGTGAATAATGACGAATGTTGAAATACAGGAAGTCCTATAATAATAATAAGAAAAAGAAGAAGAAAAGAGTAATTACTGTAATTTGTAAATTATTTTTTGAATAATTTTTTATGTGTATATATATTAAATATATCACGTTTAAAAGATATATATGTATATATATGAATAATATATGTATTACACATTGTATGTAATGTTTTACATATATAGGGTATTAGTTAAGTATGTTGCCATACTCGACAGAGCGATTTTTTTATTTATTTCAAGTAAAAAAGTCCATATAAACATGTGTCCTAAATGGCTTAGTTTCCAAAATAAAAAAATTTAAACGCATAGTAATAATCTGTTTATTTGAAAGAAATACAGCTTAAACTAGTCAAAAACAGAAAAACAAAAACAGGCTTCAGTTCTAATGAAATAAAACAAGTAGATGAATTGTTGAAAACGTATGTACAAGCTAGGCTGCGGTCCACTTGACGCTACAAACGTTTCGAAGCGTTTGAGCGACCAATCAGAACAAAAAATTTTACGAATTGACTAATCAAAGAATGCTTCGAAGCATTTGTAGCGTCAAGTGGACTGCAGCTCTAACTGACCCACAGCAACATCAGAATTGAAGTCTATTTTTGATTTTGTGACTTTGACTTTGACTTTGTCACTTTGTTTACGGTTGTGCGAATGGTAACTCACGTGGAGCAAGGCATATTTATGCAGGAAAATATCTCCAACGCAATTTACCGTTTCGTCAAACGTATGCGAACATTCACCTGTATTTCGGAAACTAAACTGTTTAGGACACATGTTTTTATGGACTTGAAATAAACCAAAGAATCGCTCTGTTGAGTATGGCAACATACTTAACTAACACCCTGTATATTTATGTATACAGGGTGAATCAGAATGAACCAGTTTTTTATCCTATAAGAAAAATTATCGCACTCTAATTATCACCGTATCAAAATTATTATGCATCTATATATATTTTTATATTATAATTATTTTATAATTAGAGTCGAGAATTTGTCTCATGGGGTAAAAAAACTGGTTCATTCTGATTCACACTCTGTATATATTATATATAAAATTATATATATATTATATGTATAATACACGCTATAATATATATACATATATCTTCTAAACATGATGGAATTTATTTTTTTATTTTTTTATTATGGTGTGCATGCAACAAAGAATACATTTTATATTATTCGCTGTTTCATTTGCCCTCTTTGTATTTCGCAAATTTTATATACAAAAAATATACACAATTATATATAAAATTTTATATACGAAAATATATGACATATACGTTATGTATATTCATAATTGAGAATAGCATCACTTTTAATTTTCCCGTGATCCACTTGTAATTTGTAAATATTGCGCCATCCCTAGGAAATCTTATCCGTCAGAGAATTCCCTAGTCCTTTAGAATCTTGAGGCGCGCCACGTTGACCACTTCCGGCGTCGTGTCGGCCCGCGG
>NW_017255975.1:2323402-2413456 GCF_001594055.1 Mycetomoellerius zeteki
TCCACTTGACGCTACAAACGTTTCGAAGCGTTTGAGCGACCAATCAGAACAAAAAATTTTACGAATTGACTAATCAAAGAATGCTTCGAAGCATTTGTAGCGTCAAGTGGACTGCAGCTCTAACTGACCCACAGCAACATCAGAATTGAAGTCTATTTTTGATTTTGTGACTTTGACTTTGACTTTGTCACTTTGTTTACGGTTGTGCGAATGGTAACTCACGTGGAGCAAGGCATATTTATGCAGGAAAATATCTCCAACGCAATTTACCGTTTCGTCAAACGTATGCGAACATTCACCTGTATTTCGGAAACTAAACTGTTTAGGACACATGTTTTTATGGACTTGAAATAAACCAAAGAATCGCTCTGTTGAGTATGGCAACATACTTAACTAACACCCTGTATATTTATGTATACAGGGTGAATCAGAATGAACCAGTTTTTTATCCTATAAGAAAAATTATCGCACTCTAATTATCACCGTATCAAAATTATTATGCATCTATATATATTTTTATATTATAATTATTTTATAATTAGAGTCGAGAATTTGTCTCATGGGGTAAAAAAACTGGTTCATTCTGATTCACACTCTGTATATATTATATATAAAATTATATATATATTATATGTATAATACACGCTATAATATATATACATATATCTTCTAAACATGATGGAATTTATTTTTTTATTTTTTTATTATGGTGTGCATGCAACAAAGAATACATTTTATATTATTCGCTGTTTCATTTGCCCTCTTTGTATTTCGCAAATTTTATATACAAAAAATATACACAATTATATATAAAATTTTATATACGAAAATATATGACATATACGTTATGTATATTCATAATTGAGAATAGCATCACTTTTAATTTTCCCGTGATCCACTTGTAATTTGTAAATATTGCGCCATCCCTAGGAAATCTTATCCGTCAGAGAATTCCCTAGTCCTTTAGAATCTTGAGGCGCGCCACGTTGACCACTTCCGGCGTCGTGTCGGCCCGCGGAAAAGATACGGCGGCCATTTTGTATTATCGGTTTTCGCATGTGTGCGTGTGTGGTGTTACGATCGCCGAGGATTCCTGCACTTCTTGAGCCGCGTATACTTGCAAGTTAGTACGTCGAATCAAGGATCGTTTCACAAAAAAGAGTCACCGTTAATAGCGACAAGTTTCCGATAATCCGGCGGGAAGATGGGCCGCAAGAAGAAGAAGCAGTCAAGACCTTGGTGCTGGTATCCTTTTTGTTTTCTCGAAGATTGCGACGACAACGACGAGGACGACCTGCAACGGTCGCTTTTACGTAACCATATTTTTGGAGCACGACGTTAGTTGTGCGATCGCTTAGCGAGAAATATCGCTATTAGCTGACAATTTATACAGCGGGTGTCGATCTTCCCCTCCACCACAGGAAGAGGCTCGAAGAACCGACACGGTGTGTGGGTTCCGCGGAAGGCGGGGAAATCGATACGTGATTTTCTCGCGTCACCGCGACATGCGACATCTCTTATGTATACTTATATATGAGAGAGCGCAGCTGTTTCCACTGTCCTCGCGTTCACGCGGCGCGTTGCACGATGATGTAATAACGCGACCGAGAAGCCTTCCATGCGGAAATGGCTAAATCAGATCGATATTTCTTATTCCACATAATTAGGAGTAGTCTTTGTATTATCTTGGTTTCGCGATTCTTCCGCTTAAGTTTCCTCTTCAAGTTTTTTTCTTTCCACTTGGCTGGCTGTTTTTATGTGGAGCAATTGAAAATATGCTCCTGATCTTTTCAGTGACTTGTAAAAAATGTTTGAATGCTGTAAAACCTATGAATTAAATGTAAATTTTCTTTAAAGAATGAATTGAAGAAAATCTAAGTTTTATTTTGTGGAATCACGAGTAATCTATGAACGCTTTGTCTATGATAAGTAGAAATCCAAAGATGTTGCTTTGTAAGTACTTGTTTGAACGTATTAAATTTATAAATTGAACGATAAGTTTTTATGTGGACAAACCAAGAAACATTTAGAATTTGTTTTGTGACGTTATAAAAAAATCAACAAAAATTGAATTTTTTAAATATTTATTGCATGAATTATGAAACATGAAAACTTGAAGAAAAGATTTCACTTTTTATAATAATTTTCATTAAATTGGATTAAGTAATAATACATTTTTTTGAGTCACTGAAGAGTTTTCAAGCAAAATTTTAATTTTAAAAATGAAAGATGATTTCGAAAATATCTAATTTTAAGGGATAAACTTTGATCTCTAATTTTTTACTTTTTCATTTTTTTTGTAAATTATGAGTTTTAGGTTTGTTATTTACGATATATATTACTATCTATAATAGACTTGACTGAATATATACTCTCTAAATTCTTTGAATTGGAATCTCACTTTAAAGAATGAAAATTAAGCCAGTCTTGCAAAAGAGCAGTTCAGTTTTCAATCTTTAAAAGCGAGTTTTACTTTAAAAGTTTTAAAAAGTTAGTTTAACTAACTATTATTTAAATCTTATTCTGTAAATTTCCTTAACACTGTACTTCAAAAGGTATTGCAATCGTGAATTCGAGGATGAGAAAATCCTCATTCAACATCAGAAAGCAAAGCACTTCAAATGTCATATCTGTCACAAGAAACTGTACACTGGACCAGGACTTAGCATACACTGTATGCAGGTAAATAAGATTGTATCCTTACTGTCTTATGTCTTATTTGCTTGATTTTTAAGATTAACATGACACTCGTTCTCACAGGTTCACAAAGAAGCGATAGATAAGGTACCCAATTCATTGCCAAATCGTAGCAATATTGAGATAGAGATTTATGGGATGGAGGGTATACCACCAAATGATGCAAAGGAACATGAGAGACAGCGAAACGGTGGTAGACCTGGCTCGCCATCATCCGGCGAGGATGAACCAGTACAGAAAAAACCAAAACCTGAGGGTCTGTTAGGTTCTGCACCGGGTGCAATGCCTGGTATGGCGACTGGTCTACCCGGAATGCCACCGCAACCAGGTATGCCACCGTTACCTGGTATGGCACCGCACCCAGGTATGGCACCACATCCTGGTATGCCGCCACATCCTGGTATGCCTCCTATGCATCCCATGATGCCAATGGGCCATGTAGGACCTCCGTTTATGGGTCCAGGGTATGTATTCCTCAATTAACTATAGCATTATATCTCAAATATCTCTCTATGTCAATTTCATTTTTTAATTTTCAATTTATTTCTTTTTGATTGTGAATTTCGGATTTCCCTCATAGTCTCAATACAGTTTATCTAAAATCTGATAAAATCCAATATAAATTTATTATTTTATAAAAATCCTGCACTAATTAAATGAAAAATTAGGTGAAATAACTTAATTTTTACACATAATGTAGCAGATGTAGCTTATAATGTGATAGACAAAAGATGTCATTGGTTCAATAATGGTTCAATAATAGTTTTTGAGTTGTGATGTATTAAAGATGCAAAACTTGTGCTCACACAGCACCTTTGATAGTTTAAAAATTATCCCTTCACTAAACCTTGTATCTATAAGTTTGTTCACTACATAATAAGCTAAATCATATGTAAAAACTAATTTATTTCACCGTAATCTAATTTTCCATATAATTACTGCGGGATTCTTTCCAAATGTCTTTATATTCAAACAATAATAGATATCAATAATCCTCTATCTTTCTTTGTAAAGGACTGATCTGTAAGCATTCTTCGTATCAGATAACGAGATAGCTTTGTCTTTTTTTGTATCTAATCAGTTAATAATCCTTAATACAAACGTTCATTTTTAAAAATGTAATTAACAAATTATAATAAAACTTCTTCACATAACTTAATCTTGTCTTTTCTAGCATGATGCCGGGCATGTCGGGCATGCCTTCCGGTATGCAGCCGCCAGTTTCAGGTGCATCGATCCCACCGGCGCGTCCTTTGTTCCCGAGTGCCGCTGCTGCAGCCGTCTCGACAGCAGCATCGACGGCGTCGGTGACCGGATCCGCACCTCTCGGCACAGACTTTAAACCGATCACATCGGTGGCTAGCGGTGGCGGTTCAATAGGTCCAATAAAGCCGACATTCCCTGCTTATAGTAGCGCCGGTGATTCCATTTGTGCTACTGCAATCGGCAACAGCCTCGCCAATAGTGGTGATCAAAAGGTGACTCTTATTGCGACTACCGGGGCCGCCAGTAAGATCATTCACCCTCCGGAAGATCTCAGTCTAGTAAGTTTTTAATTTTTATTCCTCAACTTTCGTTTCCGATAATCTCTCTTATTTTTAATTATGATCTTTGAATTATGAGCATTGTAGATATAGAATTTACATATGTGGGTAATAGCATATTAAATTAAACTATTAATTTTTAAAATAAACTTTTGGTTCTGGAAAAAGTTCCTTTGAATAATGAAAATTACTAGAGCAAAATAAATTTTAAACAAAGGATTTGCTTGAATTGAAAATTTATACAAAAATATTGGCTGTATTTAAGCCTGTTAGAGTTGCGTCTTGTCCGGGATTCCAGGTGTGAATCAACCGACAAAGGTTTGTTAAACACAGTAGAGCATTTATTAAGTATAAATCGTACTCGGTAATCACCTTGTGAATACGTTACAAAAAGGCGCGTGGAACGAGAGACGCCATGTGTGATAGATAGATAAAACATTGGTAACATAATTGTAGAACATAGAAAAATACAGAAAGAATATTACGGCGCTGATGGCGCCACGGATAGTATTACAAACTATGGAGATATAAGAGTTCTAATTGATGAGCTCCAACAAAGTCTGACGAAGCTTGCCTGCTTTGCGCTTGGCGACCAAGCTAGCTACTTTGTCAGCTTGAACCAGGAATGGCACGCAAAACAAAACTTGCGGCCTAAACGTGTAAAAAACAGATTAGTTTTGCTTCAGGAAACAAAATTCATGCAGAGCTATATTCATATTTTGAATATAGGAACAAAACCAAATGTACATTTTGTTTCACGACCAGTGCAAAACGAAAGTAAATGATTAAAGTTTTATGCCGAGAATCGAAAATATAAATATACCGAAAAGAATTTTGTTTTCGCCTCTAGTTTGTCACAAGACGGTTGAACACATCCACATTATTAGGTACCAAAAACTGTTTTGACCGAATGTGTGACCTTCTTCGCTTATTTATATTTAAACAATGAATTTGTTTTTCAGGAGGAAATTAGGGCAAGGCTGCCAAAGTATCAGCGTCGACAAATTGACGAATCTGGACGATCTGCGCAATCAGAGGCAGTGGTAACGGTGAGCCAACACCAGCAGGCTGCCGCCCTGCAACAGGCAGCAGTGCAACAGCAGCAAGCAGTGCAGCAACAACAGCAGCAACAGCAGGTGCAACAGCAACAACAAGCGGCTGCAAACGTGGCGGCGGCCGCGTTTCAAGCGGATCAGCAACAGCGGCAGCAACAGGCGGCGGCACTGAATGCACTGCAACAACAGCAACAAAGGTTCCCGCGACCGCCGCAGGCAGTCATGGTGCCAGCCTCGGCCGCAGCAATGCCTGTCAGCTCGGTTGCGTTGATGGCTCCCTTAATGCGACCCACCATGACCCTAGCCGCGCCTGCTCTCATTCATGGAGGTAACATGATGCGACCGCCCCCCATGGGCCTGCCACCAGGTAAGTGTCTGCGGGTTTGAGCTTTACGAAAAACTCTACCTGCCGTCCTCTTAAACCCCCCTCGCCCTCGCGTACTCGACAAACAGAGCTGCTCTATTGTATTTTTTGTCCCCTCTTGTCGTTAAAATTTGGAAATTCCCTTCTTAGTACTTTTTGTCGATTTTCTTTCCAATTACCCTTGCCCCGCCCCTCCCCCCTTACCGGTTGTTGAAGATAGTAACGTTAATCGATGCACAAGAACAAGTCGTATCGCAGTTGAGTTTTCTTTTTTATCACACATGAAATTTCGAATAAAGTGTATTGGATTACCCTATTTTCCCTGTTTCGAAAGTGATCTTTCCAGGAATATCCTTTCGAACTTTTCTTGCTTCAAGAATATCGCATACCCGTAATTTAACAAAATCAATTACTATGTTGTTTTAGAGTGCGAAAGAACATTTCCGATGGAGCGTTTATATATTTAACGATTCAGTATCTTTAATTATCAAAAATTTAAAAGTCTCGCGTGATATGTTGAATTAAGCAGATATTTTTCAGGCAGTGATTGATAAATGCCATCGGAAATGCAATATATTATATCCTTATACTTTGTCAACACAATCCTCATATATCACTTTTAGCCAATTCTACTCGGTCCATATAAACACCGGGAAAGGATTTTTCTATCTACAAACAAAAAAGAGAAAATGCCGGATATTAATAGAACAATAATTTGACCTTACTTTAGTTAAACTCGATTACACGTTGCACTGCAGTTTGCACTGATTATTTATGACAACAGCCATTTTTATTCTTTGAAAAAAGACAATGAGAGCGTTGAGACAGATAAACAAGAAACAGACTTGACACTTGGGGGGAAGGGGTCAGAAAAATAGACGACGTGCGCGAAATTGTGTATACCACTGACTCGAGACGGCAAAAAGAGAGAATGCGAGGCGGGAAGAATGTTATGATTATTCAAATAGAGACTATAGAGATCAAGATTCTCGACCGAATGATACGCCACAGAATCTCGACGACACAGCGTCTTGTAGTCCTTGTTCGTTTATACGTTTTAACGGTGCGTTTGCAGGGCGCCCGGTCACTCCTCGATGAGTGTCGAATGAACCCAGTCTGGTTACTAAAACCGTGTTTTACAATACAAGCGCTACAAGGTTGGTCCTTAGCAATTAGCATGCGGTGACATGGCCTATATCTATATACATATATATATCTATATATATCTTGTTATATTTATTATTATTCTTATATATTGTTGATTAATCTTGTTATCATTGTCATTAATACACCTACATGTATGCGTATATACGTAATATATATATATAGTGACTCCTGAAAACTCAGAATGACGGTGTAGGAAACTACTGTTCGAGCAGCTTTCGCGAGCCACCGTGTATATATTTCTGTATATTCGTAATATTTTATCACTGGGCAGGTGGGTCGAGCGGCCAACGATACGTTCCTTCTTCCATCTTCCATCTTCCAATTTCTTCAATCGATTTGCCACATTTTGGATACGTTTGTTTTTCCGAGAATACCCACCACAGATTAAAGTAATGAAAGTCGGTAAAAAAAAAATCGGGGAAAAATGTAGAGTAGCTGTATCGCTAAACGATCGTTTACATATTGATCAAAATAATTACTCGTTACTCTCTAAAACTTAGAATGAATCTCTGAAGAGTGAAATCTCATTCTTAAAGATTGAAAATTGAACTACTCTTTTCCAAGACTGAGACTGATTCAATCTTTAGAGTGAGATTCCACTCCAAAGAATTTAAAAAGTATGTCGATTTAAATCTAAATTTGATTAGATACTGAAATTATTAGTATGATTAATGAATATGTATTATAGAATATATTAATATGGCTATATAAATAATTCGGATAGAACAATAAGCGTCAGTCTTAATTGCATTATGAATTATTAATCAGGAAATTATTGCACTTTTTATTTGCTAAGATTGCATAATATTATTAAATTCATAATTGTTATACAATTCTTGTTATACAATTGTTGTACATTACACTTACAAATTAAAACGATCATTTTATCATTTTTTTTCTTATTGTTTGATTATTACTTGATATAGAATTTCAATAACTATTTAATTGAATTTTTAATCTGTGGGGATTTTATCTCAAGAAGTAATTTTATATATGATGAATTGTCTCTGTTTTCCAAAGGTACAATGTTAAATTATCCAACAGATTTGCTCAATCGATCGTTCACTGATGCATCTATCGTATCACGTTTCTAAATTAATATTAGATATCTTTATCAGTATATTGTGACACTTGTCTTTCCATTTACGATTTCACAGTTTTATACATTTTTTTTTTAATTATTTTACGATAGTTTGATTTTTATACGATTCCTAATACAGTTCCTTGTGTAGTTTATTACACGGAAGACGAAGAGAAACTCTCCGGCCGCTCGGCCGTTACAATTTTTATACATCTCTTTCATGTATGATTTCTTTGTTTCTTTTCCGTTCCATTCTCTCAGCTTCTTTATTCACACTCTCTCGATTTAACCATATTACTCTTCTTACGACTCACATACGCCATTATTTACCTCGCCAGCAGCCGTGTTACCATCTTGTCTCTTCAGTATTATTATATATAGCTTGGAATCCTGGTGTTGTGATATAGTAGTGGAGAAACTGCTTCCTTGGGCACGGTACTGACAGTCGTTCGAAGTTGTCGTTCTAAAGAAACAAATTATAATTACAAACGATAATTATTTTTCTCTCGGAATGTATCCCTTCCTTCTTCGCATTTGATAAGATCATTGTGATAAATCATTTATTTTGACATATCCGCTGTATGATATAGCGGATTAACCGAATCACTTTTTTATCGATGGATTCTTTGATTGATTTAAATTACTTTTTTAACCTTTACAGGACGATAAAGCCACTATAGTGCTGAACAGTGTCACATTTTGTGGCAAAAAAATACAAGGAAAATCTCTATAAAATTTAAAAAATAGACCTCCATTCTCTAAAGTTTAATGGAAATATAAAGGAATTTATAATCCTTCAATTATGGATAAGATAGCAAAATTGAACTTTCAAAGTTTAAATAAAGTAAAACTTAAAGAGATTTAAACAATGAAACTTATTTCGAAGTTTCGAGATTTAAGTAAAATCTTTATTCTTTAACTTCAAATAGATTTTTCTTTCATATTTTCTCAACAGATTTGAGATTTGAAAATTATCGAGATATCTGATGTTTAAAATTATAAAATATATACAAAAATCTTTTCTTTAAAAAAGTCGATTTAAAAATTGTTCGAAAAATCCGTGATAAGTGGCTCATGAAATTTGAGATGTATTGTCAAAATTATATACGATAATAGCAAAATGAAATATCGCGAAGAGGGAAAGGATCGAATGTTCTCACCGTGCTCACCGGTGCATTTTATTTTATTTAAAAAATTTTTTCTCATGAAAAGTAAAAAACTAGCAACGAGAACGAACGTAATGTATCTCCCTCACACCATAGCCTAGCTTTTGTGTTACACAATGAAAGATTTTAGATAAATTGAGCTGAGCAACAGTAAGTAAACGACTTCACGTTACCAACTTATCAATTTTACGTTCAATCGAGGGTCCGTTCGATTAACACGATTTTTCTCTTTATTATACCACGCGGTACTCATCAAGTATCGTTAAGTAAAAAAACCGTACAAAAAAGAAAATAAAAAGATCGTGCAAGTAGAAAAAATTTAATTTTTCTCGCGTTAAGATGATGCTTTCGAGAATTTAAAACCAGTTATTTTACGTTGCTCGAATGTTATGAAAAAAGAACAATGCCGTAGGCATTTCGAGGATTTTTGAGTGACTAAGCACGTTTTTGGCGGCGATGTCCTTGTTGGAAGAAGTCTGCTGACAGCTGAACGATCTCCGCGAGCTTTCGTAATACAGTTCGCAATATCGAGCCGATGTTGCGTCTTTCCCCGAGTGAGATTCGTTCCTTGTATGGTGTGAGATTTTCTCTGTGTGGTACCACCTTCTTGTCAGTTTTGTTTGTGACTTGTATTGCGTATGCGGCGCACTGCATGCTGAGCTGAGTTCTAAGTACATTATGTACCTATCGTATACGCATATCTAGTTTTGGCCATTCACATTGACCAGCGATTGCTGACGTAGAACGTAGTTCGTGAGTTACCGAAAACAGATTGATCGGGTGACATAGTCCTTTAGACTTTACCCGAAAAAACAGCTCTTGTTGCGAAGAAGCGCGCTTCTCTTGAAGGTCGAACACGTGGCTTCACGCTCGGCTGGCTGACGCTTATCTTGGCAATCAGAGATTCTAATTGCTCGAAAGGGCAAACCACACTCTGAGCGATCAGAAATTAACTGAATTGAAATCTCGCGGATTTATCCCAATATGTACTTCTCTCGATGCAATAATCGTTCGGCTATCAAGCAACTTCCTTTTCAGCGGAACTTGGGAATTGTGGCTTTGAATTTGAAAGCTCTCTCTATTACACGATCAAATCAGAAAAATGTAATTAGATGTACTGATTGTGAATCAAATCTCAATTTAACTCAATAGCTATAAATAATAGCAATTGAATTCATAATAATAATTAAAAATATACACATTTTGAAAAAATTTAATTTTTATCACAAAATTAATTTTTATTAAAAAAAATTATATTTTTTTATAATCGTATATTTTTATTTTTTAAACCTCATTATTTAAGAAGATTTTCTAATTTATTGAAATATTTTTTAAATTGTATTCAAAGCGCCAATATGATTCTGTGACTTATTTTACGCTTAAGATCACGTAGTCCTCCAAAAACGAGCATGATATATGACACTGTAACAGAAACTGTCAGAAAAAAATACATTACAAAAATTGAAACTACACATTAACGCAACACACAGGACCCGTAATTATCTTGTAACGTGAACAGTCGCGACGTAAGTATACCTGGGGATTCCGATCCCTAATTTAAAAAAGTAAGAGAAAGAGAGAAAGATCCTATTATAGGATCCGGCGAACAAGACGTCGTCTCGTTCAGGCTCGAGTAATTAAAAGCACGTGTATGCCGCACGTGGGCAACGTACTGTTTTCTTTGCCCCCCGCGATATTCGATCGCGGGTCGTACTAATCTTCCGCTGCGTTGCTTTGCAGGCATGATAGGGGCCCTACCACCGGGTGCTGCGATGCATCCGGCCTTCGCCGCCGCGCCGATGGGCTTTCCTGGACCGATGCTGACGCCGATGATGCATCCGCGCTTCAGATGATCGCCCCCCATGGACGGGCCCAATCCTCCGCCGCTGCACTTCGTGCTGTGGGCCCGCCCCTAATTTTCGGGGTCCGGACCCGATCGAGGAAGAGACATACACAAACGAAAGAAGGACAGAAGGAGGAGAACTAATAGAAAGAAAAAAAGAGAGAAATGAAGCGGAAGATAATCTACATGGTAGAATTTGTTCCCTGTCACTTCTCTCTCACAAGATCTGTTTTTTTTTTTCTTTTTTTTTTAATAATATTGTTGAAAGACGGAAAAACAAAACTGAGTGAAAGAGAAAGAGCGAGAGAATGAGTGTATGTATGTGTGTGAGACAGAGAAAAAGAGAGAATGGAAGAGAGAAAGAGACACACGCACTCACATAACGTCATCGACATCTGAAAGAGTTCCTTCAAAGAAATCGGGTGCGCGCTGGAAACGGTCGGCTTTTTCATTTTCTTCGTTCTATGCTGCTACCTTATGAAATAATGCAGCGGTCATGAAACGTTAATCGTTTTCGTCGACCGCAAGTGTATGTATGTGTGTATGCGTATGCGCGCACCCACACTACGTTAGTCGTGTGCCAGGTGAGCTAAACTCAAGCAAGTTTCATCGCCTTTTCTACGGAATAAAGTCAAAATAATCGCTCTGTAACAATATCGTCATTTGCCCTGCGCAGAAACGCCAGTGCGAACTGTCTGTCTATCGACTTACCTCGCACTCTTTCTATGCATCGGATAACTATTGTATCTTACTGGTATGTCCGTCGAGATTGCGTTTCTTATTCTCCTCGCGATGAAGACAACGCGGCGCGCAAAAGACATCCTCTCGGAGAATGGGTCAATCGGGACGATCTAAGGATTCGGTGCGGAAATTGCGCGAGTCCCGTAGTTTATGAGACCAATTTAAATAAAAATTGCGTCTAAAACAGGCCTTACAAATTACGGACTTATCGCTTTATTTTTGTAACGAATCCTCCAGTTATAAGCGTGAGGTAATTGTGACGCTGTTGAAATTTTCAATGACAAGAATAAGTCCTTGTATGTGCAGTCATTAGTAATTCTGATCTGATTCTTCTCGAGTACTTTATAAGTATAGGCTTCCTAAATATGGTTCTATAAATAATGCACAGTATTATGTTACGAAATTTTAATCTCGAAACGAAAGATTAATAGAGAAATTTAATATAATATAATTATAAAAAATGTCAAAAAAAAAATATATTTATTTGAAATACAAAATTCCTTTAGAGAAACGTATTGTTACGCATGCAATAATTGTTATTGGCCTGAAGTCTTTAAACACTTTTGATTAAATACGTGAGGACCAGTTCTATCGTTGAAAAATCTGGGTTACATTTACTTTCGTAAAATTGATGATTGACCCCGCAGTTGTTCGGGAAGTGATTGTATCTTCAACAATGACGAAGTGACGTGCTTTTCCCTCTTAAAGAAGTTTTCCTCTTTCGCGCATTAGACCGTTTCCATCACGCGCTATTCCCTCAGCCTCCGTGCACCTGCAGTGTCCTCTTGGAGAGGCGCGATCGCGAATAAGGTGGCGCTTCACGCTGCAGCTGGATGATTATTCACTTGACGAAGTAGAACTCGAGATGAGAGAGCACTTTCAAGACAGTTCCGTTCCGTGATGTTTAAATTTTTTTTCTCGATTTGCCGAGTAAACTCGAGGTAAGGATTCCCGGAGGAATCGAGGACACGGAAGTACTCGACTTTTTTTTAAAATGAAAAAAAAAAAAGAAAATTAAACTTGAACTCACTTAACGATCTTAGTGAAAGTACTTAGCGGAAACACTTAATTTTATTACAAATTTTCAGAAATTTGAAAAAAGTGGCACGATCGAGAGTTTACGTATAATAGATATTTCGAAAGATTTACAGAATAAGTGGTCAACAAGCTACTTACATCTATTTATTATACATATTGAGAATTAGGTTTATAATTTCAATCACTCATCAAATCTGTAATTATACTAATTATCTCTGTAACTTTTCATTTTAAAAAAAGTTCTTTTGTTTCGGGTCAATTCCATTGCGCGGCGCGTCTTCGATTTCTCCGTGACAGAATAGCGTGTGTTTCTTTTTTTCGAACGAATAGATTAAATCTCTAATGGTTTTGGTAACGACGAAAGGAAGTAGCGATGACGAAGAATAGTCTCGGTATGATACACGTTTTAACTTAGCCGGTCTCACCAAATTGCAGTATCATAGAATCAAGAGCATAGATCAAGGCAAAAGAGAAATCGGGTGTACACGTTACAGTTTAAAACACATTTGCTAGCCGCAGTGTGAAGATTCGGTCGCCTCAGGTTAGTCTGTCGCAAATTTTATTTTGTTAATACTGCGAGTCGAGCCGAGGCACCTTCGCGAGGCACAGCAGAGCAACAAAATTTTTTTTCTTATTTAAAAAGTTTATTTCATTAATTTACAAAATTGATCTATAAAGCATCCAAATTACTGCCTTGATAACATTTTTAATGAATAATTGATAAAGTCTAATTTAAGAAAAAAAGGCACCCGCAATTATTGTATGCCAATTTCGCGGTTTGCGATAAATGAAGGTCTAAATGTAGAAGAATGCGTAACAAATAATTTTCACGTATAAAGAAGTTATATATAAGGTTTTGAATAAGATTGATTTACGAGGGTGATCGACTCGGCTCAGGAAAACCCCCTTTTTTTTCCTTTGCCAAAGGAACAATGTTGGCGACGCATGAGTGAGTGGTAAGTACGGAGGGTGCTCATAGAATCGAACACCAGCTCTCTACACTCGACTCACGTCGTTTTCTTCACTCTTCCTTTACTACGTCTCGCCGATTCTCACACCGATCGTAGAACGTATTCGTTCCCGATTTTGAGCAAATTATCTCGTAAAAAATTATTTTTATTTCTAAAAGCTGCTTATACTTCATTCCGTTTATAAATACTTAACCGCGATTCGTGAATTATGCGATAGTATAGCTTTAATGTATATAGTCTTGATATTGCACTTTGTTCTACGATCGGACACTCTCTGTTCCTTCTTATCCTCTACACAAAACTTGGCGAACTTTCCCAGTCTGTCTATAAAACTTGGCACTTCCCGAATTTCTTATATCTATTCTCTCGTCCACTTTACATCTTACTATCTACTATACGCTCTTATCAGTTTCTACTCAGGGTGTCTATTGATAACGCTGACCGGAATGTCCGTTTTTACGTGAAATTCCTATTGCTTCTTATACCGTTAAGTCCATCTGTAAGAGACGCACTGTTGCTACAAGCTATAAAAAAGATTATCTTAACTTTTTGCAGTTAGTTGAGAATAATTGTATCGTTTTAATGTCTTAGAACAGTTAAAATATTTATCGATGTCGACTTAATTTTAATATTCAGCCATTATCTTTTTCCGGAACTAGAGCCAAAAACTAAAAGAAGAATAAGGTCGAACAGAGATCAAGAGTGATTCGCATCGGCGAGAGCGACTTGGGTATCGTTTAGCAGTCGGCTTTATCGATGCCTATTAATTTTTCTGACTCGTCGATCCTCTTTAGAGAAGGGGGAAAAAGTAAATCAATTATTAATTAGAACAAAATTCGATGTACGTGTTCGTTGTACACCGAATTAACTTTTCGGTCAACTTTTGTTTCTCGGTTCGATCGATTGATCGTCCCATACAAACGAAAGATTGATCTGATCGGGCCGAGATTTAAGCGAATGATAACGGAAGATAAATTGTTTGTGCCGTAATCGTTCGTACGTGGGCGCGGTAACGAAGACCCGAAGATTACTTCCTATATTGTTGTCTTCAGTAGGCACCCTGCTGCTGGTTTTCGTTCTTTCGACCACCACTCTCGTCCACCGTCATCGTCCGGTACTACTACCGACGTCTCCTCGACCAAAAAAAAAAATACAGAAAAAAAATAGAAATGAAAATGAAACAGCATTGAAAGCGCGCCGTACAACACGTGTACGTACCAAAACATGATCTACGCATCGTTATTATAATTCCTTTATTTTTCAGGGGTTGTCTTTCCGAATCTCCCCCGCGAACAGACTATCGCTTTACTCTCTTGCAAATAACAACGCCTCGCTCGCGACCGTTCCGAGGGCCAGGGATTGTTGACTGCTCAAGGATACAAGTAAATTTATTAAGATTTATAAGACCATTGACAAACGATCTCTTTTTGTCAAGTGCCTGTTTAGATAAATATTGGACTCGAAAGACGAGGCTTTTCAAAAGAATAAAAAATGAGAAACGAAAGTGGATGATCAGTTCCATAGCTATCAGTCACATAATATCACACTGTATCATATTACGTAAAACTGCTTTTAAATGGCTAATCGATCCACTAGAAATCGAGCCGGGTTTCGGTTGTGCGATTTCCTCTCGAAAATAGGAAAATTATTAGAAATATGTATTATTGTTATATAATTATATTTTATAATTATATGTTATATTAATTATAATTATATATAATATATAATATATAATTATAATTGATATATATTGTTATATAAAAGTTATATAATTATATAAACATATACATAATTATTGAATATGAAAAAGAGAAATTTATATAAATTTATGAATTTTTATATTTTCGTAATTGTTTTCTAAGAATAATTAGATGTGGGATAAAGTAATCGCACGAGCTAAACCCATAGATTGCCTTCGTTTCTTTCTTTCTTTCTTTGTTTTTTTCTTTTTTTTCTTTGTAAAGAGAAGCGCGTTCACGTAAAGCCTCGCACTCCGGCGATTCGGCAGGACAATCTGACAGCAGAATTTGGAGATGTAGAAGTTCTGTTATTTATTGAGTGTCATATTATCGACATGTTCCGAATAAAATAAAGAAAACGTGTGGAAAGCTCGAAAGTTTTGGGCATAGTCTGCTGTTCTGGGATATGTCGATCTCGCAGTCAGGTTCCTTGACTATCGATTTTGCTTTCATGACAAAGTCGACGGAATCTCATGCACGTCACATTTTTATAATTATATATCTTAATGTATTAATATTATATGCTTTTGTATCTTTTCGCCTGATTTGAGGATTGAAAAATAATATGATTTTCTCAATCACGACATTATCGCTGGATCCGTATCCTAGAATTGCGGGCGACAGCCACATATTGTTTCAACCAATCACAGCAATCTCATCGCTGTTGGACCTAATCGGTCCCTTGCCTCAAGGCAGGCGATTGTTTGGACCTACCGTCCTAGAGTCGAGGCAACCTAGTCGCAGCCTCCCGATTTTCTTCGATCGGCACCGTATGACCGTACATCGACGAGAAGAAAAGCAAACGAGCTCTCTTTTGATTTTCAATTTTCAGTTTTGGAATTCAAGCAAGAGATTGGAAGAAGAGTGTAAAAGCAAAAATTTAAAATAAAACTAAATAAATTTTGATTTTTTACCAATTTTTATTTTATTTTAGAATGTTTTGATTCAATATAACTCGAAGTTATTCTATATATTTTTAAATTTTATTTGATTTTAGTGTTTATTTTATTATTTAACGTAATAATATTGTTTATTAATGTATCTTCCTCCATATGATTTCATATTTGCACAACAAAATGTTTCAAATGTATTGTTTACTAAGTTTTTGCTTGCACATTCTCTTCCAGACAGCAGCTCGATTCGATTTTTCGAATTGCTTAAGATGCATCAGAATGAAGAGGGAAAAATAAAATCGGAGGATGTGACGGTTCTCGGCTCGCCGGATGCGTGGCTGGACCGAGAAACAATATTAATCGTAATAATCGGTTAATGAACCACTGGTAAATCGTATTAACCGATCGATCGTTCGGAACGTCGAAACGAGAGAAAATTGTGTTCAGATGTGTAGAGCGATGCAATTAGCACGTATCTCTTATCGACGAATTTTAATCCTTTCAAGATGCTTTCTGATCGCTTGGCTTCTGTAGAAAGACACGCATCCTTAATTAACACTATTGTTAATGATTGGTAATTATTTAGGTATTATCTAAGCATTTTTAACTCCTGTCCAGCGGAGGCCTTTTTTAGGATCCAAGTTTCTATATAAAATTAGTTTATATAAATTCTAAATAGAACAGATATTTTATTAACGGAAGAAGAAATTCGCTTCATAAAAAACATTCTTTTATTTTGTTTCCCACTTTTCTAATTCAAAAGTTATTTTTTGTTATTTATTTTTATATCTAGTTTTATTCTATTTTCTAAAGAAAGAGATATTTTTTCAAAATAAAACGGAAACTTAATAAACTTTATTTTTAAGAGAAGGTATTAAACGTCCTATTCGATGGTTAAAAACTTTAAAAAGATTATTCTAGACCAATTATCTGGCAATTATTATAGCATTTCTATTATTATCATTATTATTATTATCTTGTTACTCGAAAGATTATCAGTTGATTTTCAAATAATTTCTAAAATTTTTTTTTATTATTTTATATATTTATCGCATTATCTCTAAAGTGTCGAAAGGATTAACAATATATAATTGCAACCCGGCTGTTCCGTCAAATAATTGCGAGTGTTTTCAAAATTGCCTGCACTCGGAATCTTTTCCTTTTCTTTTTGTTTTTTTCTTTTTAGTTGACGGCAAAATTTTCGAGAGTGAATTTTTGCCGAACAAATTGGCGGCTCTCGTCTTCGACAGTTCGATCGTATCGTAGAATGCTTAGCTGGTTCTCTATCTCTCTCTCTATATATATATATATATTATATGTGTTACCGATATCGTCCTGTGTCCCTTGCGCTCGCGCGCAAGAATCTTATCTCCCCCATTCCCTTTTTAATATCCTTATGTTCCCCTTTACGCTAATAATGTCTTTACACTTGGTGACAGCGGATGCACGATATTCGCTCTCGTGGGGATCGCTTTTGCTCGACGAACCGGTAACACGGTCGCTCTTTGTCATCCTAATACTATTATCCCGCGGCTCGGTCCATTCGGGAATAAAACAGACTCTCTTTGGGATTGCTCCGACATCTCTCTTCCTCATTGATCTCAAAATATTGTGATGATTGCGATTTTATTTTATAGCAAAATTTAAAAAAATTTAAAAAAATAAAATTAAAATTGATCATCAGTATGTTATATAATCTCGCCCAGGTATACGATATCAAATTTTTTTTTATTTGAATAAATATCTATTTTTGTTATGATCTTCGTAATCACATTACGTTGTCTGTACTGAAAAAAAAATTATTCCTTTGACTAAATTAATTTAATTCATTTTTATTTCTTTTGATGAGAAAAATGTATGTATTTAAATGTAACATATTATATTTGATTTAAATTATATATATATTTTGCAACGAAAGAAATAAATAAAGACAACTAAATTAATTTAGCCAAATGAACAATTTTTTCCTTAGTTTGTAAAATAATTAATAGAAAGTTTAAATAAAATCGATATTTCACTTTTTAATGTGGCTTTTTGTTATATTTTTGAATTAACGTTTATCTTTTCAATGATCTTTTCTTCATAATTCAAGTAATACAATAATTTTTTGGGAAGTATAATTCTAGAAAATTTATTCTTAATTATTTTCGGTTATTTTTTTGTGTCAATAAGAGATTCGCGCGAATCATGAACATAATTTTTCGTTGCAAGTAGCTTAATGATGCATCGTCGAGATATTTTATCGCCTATTCACGTAGGCATTTAACGACGCCTAATGTTCTAAACAGCTTAGACCAGCTTCGCTTAATAACGACGTATTAGAGAGCCGATTTACAGACAATTTCAAGGGCAATTTCCACTTTAACTCGGACGTGCTGACAAAGAAAAAAAACAAACGTTTCCCGAGAAAGCAAGGCCGACTTTTCGCGGACACCGCGATCGTTAGTGAGAGGAGGGCGATTTTGCGGATCAAGGAAAGACGAAAGTCTCATCCCTGTTCGTCGCTTTATTTCCGAAGCGTGGACCGACCGCGGACGCTCATAGACGTAGCTTTCTATCCTTCTACAACCTTGTTGTTTTCAGCCGACTGCGTTACAAGCAGAACGGACAATAATGATCGAGGAAAGAAAGAGGGATAAGAGAAAAAAAAAGTAGCGAGGTGACACGAGTGTGTGTATCCATTCAGACTGATCAATAAAATCATTCGAACAAGAACACCGAGCGATCTTGCGATCGAAGTCGCGGCATATCACGATCGGCGAAAATCGACGATCGATGGAAAGAGACGGGAAGAGAAGAAAAAAAATTGATTGAGAAAAAGAAATTGATCGAAGTGAAAAGAGATTAGGAGGAATCAGGCTATGACTTCGAGCGTGACAGCGCTTGTCTATTTTATTTCAGCTACATGATCCTTGACCATAAAAGAATGTTTCACTATGTTAACATAACAAGCGGTATCTAATCGAATTAAATCTCGCATTAAGTAAATTGGATTGAACAAATAAAATTATATTTACAATAAAAAATTTAATTCGATAAAAAGATTGATATTTATTGGATTTGCGATTGAAGAACAACTGAATTAAATTCGTTATTAATTAAATTCAATTTGCAAGTAAGAGAATCGAATTAAGTCGCATAAGACTTGTAATTATGAGAATCGAATTGGATTGAACAAAAGTAATAGATTTATCGTCTCGAGAATAAAACTATAATTAAATCAAACCTGCGTAGTTCGCGCGGAACTCTTACGAGGCTCAGGGAAAAAGATCGCTCTGATAACTTGATATAACTTGAGGAGATAATCTCTCCTGCGAAAGTGGTTCACTGGTAACTTTCTATGAAACTGTGGTTTCTCATCGCTTTCGCGTTCATTTCCCTTCTTTCTCGTTGGAAAATTAATTTCTGCGATTGCGAAAATTTACGGGATGATTTTCATTTCTACTGTTTGACTAGCAGAAATCTTATTGGCAATGTATCTCAATTTTACTCCGCGTAAAAAACTTACAAGTTGCATTATAATCACAAAGAAATCCGCGCAGAAAAGTGAATGTAAACAAGAACGTATCCAACACTCGGATAATTGCAGATACTAATTGATATAACGGTTAAATAATTTTGTAATTTTTTTTTCCCGTTAGAATCGATAATTGATGGCCGTCTCACTTTCAAACCGTCTGAAGATAGTGTCTTACATAATATGCATTGTTGGTGAAGCGTTAATACGAGACGGTTTGCGAATAAACTACTGATGATGCGACGATGTTTAGCTGCAGGCAAGATTATACGAGGGCGGTTTGAAAAGTCCATGCAGAGTCTAAACTATGGCACCACCAGTACGTATCGAAATTATTTTTAATATCCGGCAATTCTTGGAGGATCACACACCAAATTTTAGTGAGATAGATCTACTACTCTGTGTCTGGCGTTTATTTGAATCGATCAAGTACCGTGATTTGCGAAAAATGAATAAGAAAGAATTTCGTGTAATGTGATCATTAAATTGTTCGATTTACGCTACGAAGTCTAAATTTGGAGAATAGGTAGGATGCGAAAGGACTTTGTAGCGTTCAAATAAACACCAAACACAAAGTAGTAGATCTACACTGAAAAAAAGATTGGTTGCTGCAGCAAATTAGATGATAAAATATGGCATGTTAATTTTTAATTGCCTGCAGCAGCCAATTTTTGGTTGCGTTAGCCTATCTGCAATGTCAGTATAGGATTTCGATAGACTAACACAACCAAAAATTGACTGTTACAACTAAAAATGCTATGCCATATTTTATCATCTAATTTGCTGCAGTAGTCAATCTTTTTTTTCAGTGTATCTCACTGAAATTTTGTGTGTGATCCTCCAAGAGTTGCCGGATACTAAAAATACCTAATCTTAATACGTACTTGTGGTGCCATAATTTAGACTTTGCACGGACTTTTCAAACCGCCCTCGTACAACGAGTACTTTTTATATTATATACTATTAAAAAAATTTAAAATGCCGATGGCATAGTTCGAAAGTCAAATGCCATGCTGCCTTTTGCGAATCAATAAGTTGCTTCGCCAGGTAAACCTGTGTATCGATCTGCCGGCGTAGATACATCTAGGCCGACGAATTTTCCTTTGTTCCACAAAACAAAGTGCTCGATCGCATGTCGTTGGATATACGGTGTAATTGGTGACCCCCCTCTCCTGCGGTTAAAAGAACATCCGGTTTCAGAACGCCCTATGTATTGTCGTAATATCGCCGAGGTCGACGTTCGCGATAACACGACCGCGTAATGTATCACGACCGGTGAATGAAGTGTAAGTACGAGCAAAGTTATATTTTTCATTCATTCGCGTAAATCGATAAACGATAAACGTGAAAGTGTAAATAAATAAAATAAATAATAGTCAATCTTATAACTACATCATCGCGATATGTTTCATGAGAGTTCATACTCTTTCCAAGTTTCCTAAGACTACTCTTCAAATTCTTTGGAGTGGAATCTCACTTTAAAAAGTGAAAATGGATCCATTCTTGAAAAAAAGTCAATTTTCAATATTTAAGAATGAGATTTCACTCTTCAGAGCAACATTTCACTCCAAAAATTTTAGAAAGGATAAATATTACATGGATTATCAGAATTTCTCTTTTTTAAAATCGAACTGATTTGACGATTTTCGCTTTCGATATTTTAAAATTATTATCGCTACTTTTTTATTTATAATTAAATATTACACTCAGATAAAAAAACATAGTGACAGCGTGACGGCTATTGTAAAAGTGATAATATATATAGAATTAATGTACACAATTGAACAAATTATTTTGTTAGTTATTGCAATTATAAACTAATTTATTCAACTATAAACATTAAATCTACATGTAAAACTTGTATAGTTGTCACACCTTTATATTTGCGTGATGCAAACGATCTGTAATTTTATGGAATTATTTTTATAATTTATTTTCAAGGGAAATACACACATTTTCCTGTATTATAAATTTCTTATCGTTCTTAATTAATTTTTATTTTGCTTTGTTTCATAATGATTATGAGTCATGTTTAGCCTCACAATGATATCTTGACAAAGACACGTAATTGTAGCAATTTGAACAACACGCCGACGATATTGAGAACATTAATTGTATGATTGCCACGGGATGAAAGAACTGCTTTTCCGCTAATTGAACATTTTGATTAATGTTTATTACCTTGAGGCGAACCGGTCGCCGGTCTGAAACGAGTTTTGTTTACGCCTTTATCAGGATTATTTAATCATTTAAAAGAATTAGACGTCGTAAATATGCGAGTATCTTCCGGGTGTTGCTAATAAGTACGACCAACTTTTGAAAGCTTGGATTAATCAAAGGCTGAAACCGACTGAATTATATTCTACGACGTATCTTAAATGATACAAAAACGAAGAACAATTAGAAAATGTTTTGATTAAAAATAAAACTCAAGAAAATTAAAGAAATTAAAAAATTTTAATCTCATTACTCTTAATAACTCTTATCATTAATATAATAATAACAAAATTGGCAGGGAAAAATTGAGGCGAAAAGAAGAGCTAGTAGGCATTTCAAATGAGGAATTCAGGTGATTAGGTAAACCGATCGATCACTGGTGAACGGTAAGATGAGCTAATCGACAGTGCCGAACGTTACTTTAATCCGCAATCATTGTTTGCGCCCGGTGCAAGAAGAGTAAAATTAAAACCAATAAAATTAAAATTTTCTGGTACAGATGTCATCCGATATCGCTAATTATTAAAAAATTTTCTAGATTAATGTAATGAATATAATAATATAACAAGAGATAATCAACAAGCAAGTAACTTTAATTTTAAATAAATTTTTTTATGATTTAGGGTTATATATTTAGACTAAAAATTTATTTAGAACCCGCGGATAAACTTATCTAAGAGCTAAACTATTCAGAAACAAGTTAATTGAGTCATACACGGTGCTGATATGCGCGAGATGAAATCATCAAGAATAAGAATCAACCAAAGACAAACGATAAACTCGCTATTGAAATTGATTTGTAATGCTGTTGGTTAAAACTTTTGTCTTGAATTCCAAATTGGTCTTATCTTATTTTCTTATTGTCTCTCTCTCTCTCTCTCTTATTTTATTTCCTGTCAATTAATGCAGGTTCAAACGTTTCATATATGAGAGAGGACGGTTGTACGGCACTGACAATCACGAAAGTGAAAGCCAGGTGTAATACACCGCCAATTGACCTCGAAAACGCGTAACACTCCCGCGAGAGTAGCAAGAGCTGGAGAGATATTGCGCGATGTTGAAAAGGCTAGAAAAATGCTTAGGCAAGCCACAAGACAGATCCTCGTTCCCCGTCCGTTCTCGTGCGCTTTACATCGAGATGCAAATAACGCGCTAATCTCACGACGACGATGTTTTCTTCATTGTACTCTTGGATAATCGTCTGTGGACTCGCTCACCCGGATGGGAAGATGACGAGCATTGTGATTTGTAACAGGAGAATTTCCTGAATCGCGTTCGCGCGTTCTCCAGTCTGTCTTGCATCTTATTTTTGTTTATTATCTACCGTTTTATTCATTCAGCATTTACTGACAATTTTGTCTTTTATTGAATAGCAAATAAATCGTAGCGGTAGTAACTGAAGGAAGAGAAAGTATAATAGCGACTGGTTTCGGTTGAGATTAATTTAATTGTAATTAGTTTGCAATAATGTAACTATGATAATAACAGTTGCATGTAATCTAC
The DNA here is from genome assembly GCF_001594055.1 of Mycetomoellerius zeteki. Classification (NCBI taxonomy): domain Eukaryota; kingdom Metazoa; phylum Arthropoda; class Insecta; order Hymenoptera; family Formicidae; genus Mycetomoellerius; species Mycetomoellerius zeteki. The sequence continues at coordinate 2,346,939 of NW_017255975.1, forward strand.
GAAAAGTGAATTATTATGCCCACGTTATTTTTGAAGTTTTTATTGAAGTAATTATTCATCGTTGAAAAATTAGACGGTAGTATATACGTTATGTATTGTATGTATCGTCATTCTTAAATCTACATCATGATTCATCTGTTTCGACATAGTTGTCACGAATAGGGTAAGATTAATATGTCTCGTGTGATTTACAAAGATATATTTATTATTCTACTAACTTAAGGTCAATCAAAAATTCCTAATTTTTTTATTACAAAAGAAAATTATAAATGACAATTGCGTGTAATTTATGGAGAATGCTGCTTTGTTATCCCTACAGTATTTTTGTTATTTAGTTGAAATACGTAATATATTTTGTTATATGTATATCTTTTTTATACCATTAATCATAATTTTAACAAATGGAATACCATTAATATAACTTGTGTTGTTTACAGAAGCTCTATCATTTTTCTGATGTAAGCGTTACATTTGAAGAATTCCTAAAGGCGCCTCCAGACATGTATGTGTATGATATTTGTTGATGTTGGCATACGTTGGTCATATCGTTTGGAGGCGCCTTAATTTTAACGACGAAAAAAATATTGAAGAAAAATTTTTTAATCTTTAAAAAAAAAGAGATCGCTTCGTTACTTTTTGATAAATTTTTCTTTTCGAAAACCGAGGAGATATTATCTAGGATGTCTTAGGTAACTGTAAATAGTTCCATATTACATATAGATCTCATTATCCTTCGACAGACTTTTTTGCTGATCGTTCTCGTTTGTTGTCCTCGCGCGTTAACTGGATCAATGAAATTTCCAGAGGTGTCGGCCCTAAGATACCTCAAGGAGTCCTTCGCGTCAATTGACAATCACGTCATCTGCGGATTGCATTATCGATCAGATTTCTTCACAATCACTCCTCGCTCATTAACTCGATTGATAGACTCGATGCTTCCCTCTTCTTTTCTCGCACGTTCTTTGTCGTAGCGGAACGACGCGACGTGGCCGACAAGTTTGCCGACCGGATCTCCAACGGTACCGTACGGTTAATACATCGGGAAAACCGAGTGCGGCACAGGCTGGATTCGTGCCGCCACGCCGTCGAATTCGCAGTTTGTCGCGCTTAACCGGTGCGCGTGGTTCGACCTGTCGCGCCTCTCCGGTTCTCTCTCGTGGAGAAACGATCGAAGTGTAGTGCTCACCTATAGGATCGAACGGATTGAGTGTAAATAACTGATCTTTATTAATAATATCGCCTTTTTAGCTTTTTTCTGTGCTACGTGAAAATTTCTTTCGAAATATTATATAATATAAAATTATGAGAAATTTAAAAAAAGTCTAAAATATAAAGTGGCTCTAACACGTGTAAAGCTACACGCAAAAGATTTGCTAAAGATATCCGAAGAGTGTATAAAAATGAGTTTAAAAAAGAATGTCTACTTACTAAGACACTTAAACTAAGAGTTTAAGTATGACATGATCAAAAATTGTCTAAAGAACAAATTAAAAATATATGGTTCCTTATAATTATGTAACTGTTATATAAAATCAATAATTATATACATCAAAACTTTATATTGAATTAATGTTTACAAGTACAATTTTTAATTTTATTTAGATATATAGATTTTGTCGCGTTAATGAAAAATTTTGATAATATCTTTACATTATTACTCTATTATTTATTATTTTTTCAACTGTTTTAATCATTTACTTAAAAATAATTGAATTCCTCCTAATTATTTGATTAACTTCCGACTTTCGAATTTCGTAAAATTCGCCGTTCTTTTGTTCGTTGATTTCAAACTGTCGTGCCGATCGGCTCTGTTTGCGCCGAGGAATGAAACAAGTTTGATTAGCAATGGTATATTTAATTAGTAATAGAATAGCTGCGGGGGCAGAATGCAGTTCTGCATGATGATCGTCAAAAATCACGAAAGTGCTTGCCGAGCAAAAGTAAAATATAAGATCCAGCAAGACCAGCAATTCCTCTGTAGCGCGACAACTCGTGTGACTTGACAGAAAACTGTTTTATTTCGTCGCGTATATTTTGCCCTACAAGGCTATGCCATTAGTTCGTCGTCGTACTTTCTATTCGAGGCAGAAATCTCGCGTGTAATTTAAAGCGAAATTCAAGCGCAAAACTGCATTTCGATACGTGCGTTTTTTTTCTACTGCGGTAGTTTGCGATAATCGAGAAAACCGCGATTGTGTTAAAAAATCCTTGCATAGCGCGAATGATTGTAATAGTAATTGAATTAATATCGATTGACAGGGGGAGAGAGAATAATGTTGAAAGTGTTTAATTTGTTATTAGCAGTGCGACAATAAACGATAAATATTGAATAATTGCGTAAATTATTGAATATTTATTTTACAATAAATATTGAATAATTGTGTATAGTTTTATTGACTATTCATTTTATAATAATTTATAATAAATATTTATTAAAACTTATATAATAATTTTTAAATATAACAGGTCTATATGCAATGATAGCGATATTATATAAAAGAAACAAGGTTTAATGACGCGAGAATTTGTTATACATATGTTATCAATCATATACATTTAGTATTAGGAAATATATCCGATTGAATAAATAATTGAATGAATTTAGATGGAACGTGGAGATATAATACCTGTGTAAATTTATATAGCGTTATTGCGTACAACGTTGCGTATATAGGTAACTCTCTGGGTATGAAATAACATACATATATCTCTCTCGGGCATGAGAGCGCGGTTGCTGTATCATTCAGCGAGTCGAATGTAAAGCGGTCGAAAAATCGATTGCTTTCTATTTTTCCGTTAACCGTGTTACACTCGCTTGTTAAACATAGAAAATCTGTCGCGGTGAATTCAGCCGTGTTCCACTAAAATGAAATTGTTCTCTTCTCGGAGAGAAAGGATGGATTTTCATGGGACGCGCGGATAACATTGTCATGATTAAAATCTACCATTTTGTCGCGCAAGTATATTTTTTACGAACATTTATTTCATGAATATTTCTTTTGTATGAAAATTTATCATTAGATTAAATAGTTTAAAAGCAGATAAACAGTTCAAACTGCATTATTTTGATTTGTAATTATTAATTAATGATATTTATGATTATATATATGTAATATTGAAACAACATTTCGAATATTAGCCATGTAAATTTTGATTTTAATAATTAAACTAATTCTTGTTTTTATTGTCACAATTCTTAATTTTAATTTTAGTTATAAATATCATTTTAGTTATAAATATCTTTATGTTTGATCTCGGTCTTTAATTTTAGCTTCTATAGTAATCACGTAAACTTTTCAATGATGTTGAATCATATAATAATACACTTGAATAAATCACTTGAATCGATCAGTATGTATCGTTACTTTAAATTACAAATGACGTTCTATGAGAAATCTGCTACCGGATCAGCAATGACCTTCGACGATCTTTCAGCAATCACTCGATGATGGCAAACATAAATATACGATAGTAGCGAATTCTTAATTCTTTGAGTGTAAATAACATGTTTGTATTGTACTCTTAGATTATTCTTGCATTTTTCTTTTTCATATAATAAGATCACAAAAGAGATATGGCTAACGAGTTTTCAAAGAATTTATGAAAAATTTTTACAGAGATTATAATATATTATATATATTTTTTTTCCCAAGATTATGCGTACGACGTTCTTTTTAATTATTACATACTTTATTAAAATAAATTTAAATTTTCCTTTAATTAAATGATCGAAGTACGAAGTTTTTTAATTAAAAATTTAAATCTATATATCGTAAATGAAATTTTTAGAATAAGCAAGATAGATTGATTAATTTAGTATTAGATTCATTTAATATTATTTAATATTTATAATATTAACAATAACAATTAATTATTTAATAATACTTAAATAATTGAAAAACAATCATTAATTTTTCGTGGAAAAACTTGATTCTGAATTTACTTCAATTTATTTTACTTTCGATTTCTCTAATTGGAATTTGAGGTGATTTGTTGATATCTCATAATACTGAAAAATCTAATGAAGGAATTTGAAAAAGAACAATCAATAAAGATTTATATAAAAAAATTTGTTAACGATGCTTTAACGCATAATATGCTTCTTCGTATCATTTATCATTTACTTTAAAACTTAGATACCTCCCAGTTCTAAGCACCGACTTGAGTACCGTTATTGTTTTATATGATCCGTTACGTCATTAAAATCATAAAAGAGTCGAGATATTTGTAAAACGCTCGCGGATTACCAATTCTTCTTACTAGAATAAAATAAGACAATTCTGCATAAAAATCAAATATTGTTACGTAAAAACTTATATTAATAATATAACACAAAATATAAATTTAAGTTATAAAATTATAAATTTGAAAATTAAATTTTAAATAAATAAATTGAACAAATAATTAACTCGTGATTAATAAATTAAATAAAAAAAAATAATTTAGTGTGATATAAAAGATTTAAATATAATAAATATAAAATGACAAAATATACATATATATATATATATCTATTTAAAAAATACGATATTTTATCTTTAGTACATCTGATAGACAAACCAAAAAATGTCTTAACGTTTATATTGCATATTATTAAAATTATTCAAATCTTTTAGCAAACTTATTTATATTTTAAGCATTTGTTTTGTGTAATAAACGATCAAGAAGAGACATTACATTCGCGTTAGCCGTTATCGAGTATTCATAATCTATCATTTATTGTCGTCTTGTAGTATCTTTCACGCGAGGGCGTTGATAGAAAGACCTCATTTCCGTGACTTCATAATTAGTCACGCGTGTATATTAATTAACGAGTCTCAGTAGCTGTGTACCGCGAAGGCCGGCGACTTTCAAGGAGAAACCGGAATGCAATCGCAATTTATCTCCTTCATATATTTGATCCTTATTTTTAAATCGATCTTATCTACGTCTTTATCAACAAAAATAATAACTAAATATAGATATTAATAATAACAACGCAGCGATGTATAAATCCTTAAAACTCACGAGTCTATTCCCAAATTAATCTTAAAATGTCAGATTTAATTTCAATTAAAGAAACTTTAAACGAAATATATAATAAACTAAAAATATTAATTTCTTAAGAAAAAAATAGCGAGATAAATGGCATATAATATTCTTATCAGAATAATGACAAAGGGGTGCCGGGCGTTGTCCATCATCGTCATAATCGCGCTTCTGATCGTCCTGCTGGACGGTGCGATCGGCAAGCTGCGAGTCGCCTACCGATGGAAACAAATTGATTATGAATGGCCGAGCAATGATATCAAGAGGCTCTTCCCAGATTACAAGCAGGAGGACAATCTGCCCTTAGGTTTGGAGGTGGCCGGCGATCGGCTGTTCATCACAGTGCCGAGATGGAGACAAGGGGTAGCCGCAAGTCTCAATTATATTAGACTTAACGGTAATTATCTCGACCTCAAAATTACAATTACTTGGAGAAAGCTCGAGAAGTAGCATAATTGTTCATCTGACAAGACATTTACAGTTTTATAACGTAGACAAATATTCGAGAGATATTAATCAGCAATTTCATCAATTTTCTGTTTGTTAACTCTACGCGTCTGTTCTTTACTATACGATCGTTTGGATCAATATGATTAAAAAACTCTAAAGAATAAAGAATGAAACGTTTTCACAGAAAAATAAATCTCAGTCATCAAATATCAGAGGAAAAAGATTTTCCTGGTAAAAAATTAAATAGTAAGAAAATAAATTATATTTTAAGTCAAATAGATCCAAATAGACCAGCAGGGTTAAATTATTTCCTCGTACTACAACTGCTGATTAATTACCTAAAATAAGTCAGAATTTCAAGGAAAACTTTCAATCTAGTAGAAAAACAAACAGAACTTTATTAATGGGTGCATTCAGTACTACAATCGCTCACTGAGCACTCAGTGAGCTCTTGCATCTGATTGGCATATTCCGTTAGAACTAAAAATATAGATCACACAAATTCAAGACAGAGAGAAGCCTGAGAGCGGCCATGCCCGGGATTTAGCTGCAATCTTATTTTGAAGCGCCTCTATGTCCACAAAACATGGACATTGAACTACGTAGCCAATGTCCACGATCCCGTCGGTAATGTCCACGATTTTTTTATTGTATTCTTCGCTATATCCACGATTTTCGGTCCGTTAAGGCCATCACACGTACAAAAATTTTAGACGTAATCGTAAGGTCGCAAGCAAATAGACCAATCACAATCAAAATTAAGATCTCGCGTTTTTAAATACTCAATTGTGATTGGCTGATTTGCTTACGGCCTTACGATTACGATTAAAATTTTTGTACGTGTGATGGCCTTTAGATAGACGAAGACGAACAATCGTTTGTTCAACAAGCGCCGATAGATTGATTGTTCGTCTTTATCTATCTAACGGACTGAAAATCATGGACATAGCGAAGAATACAATCACAAAATCGTGGACATTGGCTACGTAGTTAATGTCCACGTTTTGTGGACATAGAAGCGCTTCAAAATAAGGTTGCAGCTAAATCCCGGGCATGGCTCTCAGGCTTCTCTCTCTGTTCAAGAGCTCACTGAGCGCTCAGTGAATAAAAAAGGGATTAATCTATGATTAATATGTTTATTTGTTATAATTCGTAATGTAAAATAACTTGTCTATTATCGACAATCTTTAATATCATATTCCTTACTTATTTATTACTGTTTATTATTTCTCTAATGTCGTGTTTGGGCCATAATGCTGGATTCACATCCAATCAGAAAACAGAATTCCGATAATTACGAAGCAAAATTCATCGGAATCCTGTTTTCTGATTGATTGCAGAGCGTCATATGACGAAAATCGGATGCAGTGTGAATCCAGCATAAGGATATACAGCGCTCAGTGAGCGGTGCATTCAGTACCACGACCGCTCACTGAGCGCTCAGTGAGCTCTTGTATCTGTTTGGTCTATATTTTTAGTTCTAACGGAATATACCAATAAGATGCAACCGCTCACTGAGCGCTCAGTGAGCTCTTGGGTGCATTCAGTACTACAACCGCTCACTGAGCGCTTAGTGAGCGCTTGCATCTCATTGACATATTCCGTTAGAACTAAAAATATAGACCAAACAGATACAAGAGCTCACTGAGCGCTCAGTGAACGGTCGTGGTACTGAATGTATCCCTTGTATCTGTTTGGTCTATATTTTTAGTTCTAACGGAATATACCAATAAGATGCAAGCACTCACTGAGCGCTCAGTGAGCGGTTGTAGTACTGAATGCACTTGTTAAAAGTCATTCCACTTCCACCGGTCACAGAGCGCTACATAACCTTACGGCCCAAACACGGCATTGGAGGAATAATAAACAGTAATAAATAAGTAAGGAATATGATATTAAAGATTATCGATAATAGACAAGTTATTCTATATTACAAATTATAACAAATAAACATATTACTCATAGATTAATCCCTTTTTTGCTCAGGGAGCGCTCAGTGAGCGGTTTTCTCTGCTGAATGCAGCCAATACATCCAATGAGTCTCTTTTCCTCTGGGGTTGGCGTCATCGGTAACAGAACTCGTTGCTTTCAGACACGCGCGAATCACCATCTTTAATTCCGTATCCTTCCTGGGAGGCCCATCAGTATGGTGCTGCCGGCGTACCAGAGATCGTTTCGACGTTTCGCGTACGCGCCGATCGTTGTAACCGGCTCTGGGTCCTGGACACAGGACTTACGGACATCCTGGGTAGCCCTGAGCAGCAGGCGCCGCCGGCGTTGATCGTCTACGACCTGATAACTGATCGCGTGCTACGCAAATACGTGATACCGTCCGACCAAAGAACCACTGATTCCCTGTTCGCCAACATCGCTGTCGAGGATTACTTATGTGAGGACTCGTACGGTTATCTGGGCGATCTCGGCGGCCCGGGTCTCGTTGTCTACTCCTGGAGCCTTCGCAAGTCTTGGCTTGTCAAGCACCATTCTTTCCATCCTGATCCGATGGTAATCCAGTGTAATTTAAAAATATACGCGATTATCTCTTTTGATTATATGCTCTTCTATCTGTTCATGAGATCAATTGACACAAAGTTGTAATGGTTATAGGTACATATATATGTATATGTATACCGTAAAATGTGGTTTGATAATGAGTATAGCAAAAGGGGTAACTCTTTGATAATGAGTATAATAAAAGTTATACTGAAAAATAGGATAACTTTGATAATATCCTTGTCGGGGGATAACTTTGACTTAATGTTTAGACAGCATGTCCAAAATTTGACATTTTCAAGATGTTTTATGTCCTGATTTTGACAAGCTGTCTGGGCGTTATCAAAATTTAAGAGTCAAAGTTACACATTTTATAATAATCAGTAATTTTAATAATCTTCAATTACGCTAATAGAAATATTAATTTTATATATAATTGCTTAATTAAGAAGTACTTTTTGATATACAATAGGGCAAAATTTTTAATATGTCATAATAAACGCTAGGTCATTTGAGTGAAATTTCACAGCTCATGTTGTCTTTCTCAGGGCGGAGAATTCAAAGTGTCAGGAATATCGTTCCAATGGAATGACGGCCTGTTTGGGCTAGCTCTTGCACCGACTGGTGATGGCTACAGCACCCTGTATTACCATCCACTCTCCAGTGGCATGGAATTTTCTGTTAGTACAAGGTTGTTACGTGATGCTCAACGTGCCAGTGCTGCAGGTACGTTTAAAAAAATATGTATCATGTGCTTGTGAAAGGGGCATAATAAACCACTAATCATTTAATTATCGAACAAGTATTTTATTTAACGTGCAATGATCTTTCGCACGGTTCATATAAAGAACTTTGGAAATTGCCCGTCGTATCCTTATATTACATATAAAAATATTACAAAAACAAAGCAACAATCCGCTGGAATTTAATTAATTCTAGGAAACTTTAAAATTAACTTCATTATTTAAATAAGTAACTAAGAAGAGGTCATTATTGCTCATTATTCGAAAATCATTTCAATCTTTTAACAAAGCGCAAGTCAATTTAAAGAACTTCAAGGAATCTGTCGCTTAAAAAAAAGAAACGTATAGTTTAGAATTTTCCAAAGGACAAATGTTTTCCGACATTTTATGTGAGACGTTTGTAGAAACGTTAAGATCATGTGTTTGTCCTAGAAACGTCCCACGAATTCCAAACGCTGGGCTCGCGCGGACCTAGTGGCCAGAGTAGCGTCAGCTTCCTAGATCCGAAGACCGGAGTTCTTTTTTATGCGCTGACGAATCTAAACACTATCGCTTGTTGGAGACCGCAAAATAAATTTGCCTTACAGCAACAAGGCTACGTTTATCAGGATAACGTCACCATGGTTTTCCCCAACGATCTTAAGGTAATCATGAATCTATCGAAACCTTATTACTTAATCACCATACAACAATAATTTATTAGTATTACAGCAATTACAATTACTTTTATACTCGTATACCACAAGCTTTAATAAATTCTGTGTCATCACATATCGTGAGTTGCTAAATCAACCGCGGTAGGAAAATTTTAATTTTTGATTAACGTGTAAGATAGATCAGATAGTTTTGAAAAGAAAACAGAAAAGTATGATTTATAATTATAATTGGAAATAATTGCCCATTTTATTTTTGAAAAACGTGATTAGTTATTTCAACAATAGTTCGGCAAAATGCATTTCTCATGCTCCTCGTATTCTTCATTATTTGTGAAATTACAAATAAAATATCTTTGACTTATGATTTTTTCTCCACTTCTTTATTTTATTAAAGGTAGCGAAAAGATTATATGGAATACCATTTTATTTTATTGAAATAACTCAGTAGATATTCTTAGTTACTCATAGTTTTTTTAAATGGATACCTATAATTTGTTTTGCATATTTGTATAGTGGGGAGCATTTGCAATTAAAATCATATGTAGTAAAAAATTGCTTCGTTTAGGAGATAATCAACATCTTCCGAGGTAATATTTTTTGCAATAAATTTAATTGCAGTTTTTTCAGCATATTAGCATCTTTAAAATATGATGTCTATTTGAGCATCGAAATTATTAGAAATTAATTTAATTCGCGAGATTAAAATATTTCGGCGCGCAGTTAGTAGGACTACAAATATGGTATATATGCAAGTACATATATAGTATATTTAGTGATTCAAGATTGAATTATTTAAGCATTTCAAGATCTAGCTTCGACCGATATAGGATTCTAGTTTATCGATTGTGTTCTCACATGTACGGTTTAAAAATGAGATTATTATTGTTAATAATATTTTAAATATTAGAATATATTATTTACTTGTGTATTAGATTTTTATTTGTAAAGATTCTTTATCTAAACAATATAATGCAATTATTCATTGGCCGGAAACAGTAACTGCAATGTATATCAACAAGTATCATGGCATAGCCCTCCTTCCCACCTATTTCCATAACCGCCTACTTTCCTCTATTAATTTTGTTTATTATTTATTATCATTTTATGTGTATTATTATTTTATGTATAATCTTTTTTTATTTTGATAGATCGATCGAAACGGCAATCTGTGGATTCTCTCCGACAGACTGCCTATCTTCATGTACTCTCAATTGGACCTACATGATTATAACTTTAGGATACTTATGGGGTCAACTGAGCAACTCATCATGGGCACGGTTTGCGAATCGACATCACCTTACACCACGACGATATACGATCACAGAGATCACATGGATCATATGGATCACATGGATCACATGGATCACATCAATCGCATTGATCACAAAGATCACACGATGAGCTTGACGCCTAGAATCGGGAATTCTGCCGGTTTCATAAAGATAGAGATCGTGACAATGTTGTTGCTAGCATGCCTCAGTAAAGCTCTCATTTGAAGAACAGCTATTAAAAAATTTGGATTGAAAAATAAAAATAGTAGATAGAATTAAAGATAAGAAATACAAGTAAAATTAAAAGAAAATGTAGATAGAAATAGAAAGGGAGAGTGGATAAGGGAGAAGAAGAAAGATATGGAGTATTCATTTTTTTATATTAACATTATTTACTTGATAAAATGATTTTTGTAATTTAGAAATCTTCACTTCTAATAATCTTCACTGAAGTAAAGTATTAATGGAACAAAGTTTTATCGATAATATAGAATTATCTTTTGTTATAAAAATATGAAAAAACGATAAACATTTATTTAACCGTTATAAAATTAGAGCTATTAATAATTCTATTGTTGGAAACTTATTTATTATCCCATATAATTACTTTACTCGAACCCATCTTGTAAAAGTCCAAGAAATATAGCGTATTAGTAATTATAATCCTATATAATTATAATATTTTTACTTTATTACTATAAATGTATATGTATTTTTAGAAGAGTTTGGATTGCAGTAAAAAGAAAAATACGCTGACACAAATTGATACAAATTATTCACAGATAGCGATTTAATGAATAACCAATATTAATTAGGTAATTGGATTGCACGTGTCTCCATGTGCATAGTACAAGCGCTTTTTTATTAGATGTTAGTTTCCTCGTTCGTTTATGTCTCGAGGAAATATTTCTCTTTTTTCTCGAATATATTATTGTTATTTCAAGCTAAAATGCCATTATATTTACATGTCAAATGTAATAGAATATTATATGAAAGAAAGAAGTATTTTCAATTAAAAACCGATTTTTTAATCTTCTCATTTTCAACAAAATACAGAATAATTTTTTATTTTACATGTACTATATGTCACACTTCGTCAAAGTTTTATTACTAAAAATTATAAACATGATACATTTTATTCTTTCTATCGTCGAAATCTCTTTTATTATACTAATTATAAAAATCGTAATATCTTTGTATATTTTATTTTATCACATGATTTATATTATTTTATCGTATACCATATTATGTTTATTTTATTCTGATTTTTGCAAGATTTCTGTACAGCTCATCGCGTGCATCTCAGATGATAAGAACTCGTATTGCACAACTTGGAAACACCTTTCTAACGATTAGAGACTAAGAACTAACTAGAAACGCGTTAAAATCGTAAAATTTTACTGCACAAAATATGACACAAAGATAAATATCCTGCTGCGCAATGACATCTGCGAGAGTCTTGAGAATTTTTTCCGTGAAAGATCGGCCGATGAACGTGCCGAGCATGATGATCGAGATAAGTAGCGCAAAGTCATCGCACGCATATTTACGCACCTGGCGTATGCAACGCATGGTCGTCAACCTGCTGCACCTGTATATGCGGTACTTCGTACTTGAATATAAATCGTGCAAGAGCGAGTCACAATGCACATCATCTTCCGTAGTGCTCATTGTTGGCAGTCTCACAATTTCAGCAGTAGAAAACAATTTCTTAGAAAGAATCGTATACTCTTTTGCAGATGGTACCTACTGTATTTCAGTGCAAATGATAATTTTATTAAAAATTAAATATTCAATTACACAGAATTATTTTTTCACATCGTGAATATATATTATAGTATTAAATGGTCATAATATTATGCAATAATTGATTGTTACAGAATTATTATATTTGGTATACGCTATAATATTAAATTATTTCATTGTATAAAACAACCTGTAATTAAATTTAATTAAATCATTATTAATTAAATATTATTAGAAATCTCCTTTCTTGTTAACAACAATATTATGCCGAATTATTTTTTATTTATTTTTTATTTTTTATTAATTGTATTGATTATGTAAAATATCTTTGCTTAAATAAAATTTTAATTACAGACTTACTCATCAATATTTTATATATCAAAAATTAATATCAAACTAATATGTTTGATTATATTTTTTGCAAGAGAAAGTTTTGCAAAATCAATATATTTCTACACAAACTCCAAGAAACATACGTCTACATTCTCAGGATGTCCCTCCAATAAAGTGTGCCAAGGTCAAATCAGTGACATAATTAATATTACATAATATTATATACATACATATGTATATATGGGTTTTTAGTAGATTATAAAACTATATATATATATATATATATTATACATATAATTGGTTAATGGTTAAATGAAACCGTATTTGAAAACACTTTATTAAAGAATTATAAAGAGTAAATAAGTCAATAACAAAACTTATTCTTATACTTAAATTGAAATAAAAGTCAGTTGTTATTTAATTTAATACGTCCCATTTCTAAATTATCTTTATTTATTTAATGTTACAAAATTCTGTAACATCAATAAATAACCGAGATCAGATAAGAAATTATTTAATAACTTATGAGAATAATTTCGTTATCAAATCACTGACAATTAAGTGAAATTTCTCGATAAGAATAAATCGAATAAAAAAAATAATCTTATTTTTTATCAAATCGGATCTTGGTGCTTAATAATGTTCATATGTAAAACGAATATGTTTTTCAGTTCTATAAGCTGATTTCATTTATAAGTGCAACGTAATCATAAACTGAAGCTGGATATTACATCACAAATTGACCGAAAATAAGATTATTTCTCTTTTCTTATTAACCCACTGGCCTTTTATAATTTTTTAATCTCTGAATATAATTTAATAATATTTTAATAGCATTTTTATATGGTTTCATATAAACCTTTTAAATTTATTCGTTTAATCTTTTTTGGACATCCTATGTATAAACACAACATGTCAATCTGTACGATATGAATATATGTATATCGATTTGCGTCATTTATACATTAAGCATAAAAATGTCGCTGCACATATATCTGCATAAAAATATGTATATGATATGAGCACAGAAGAAATCGGTTATTTAAAAATATCCCTGCAAAATAATTTATTCCACTGATAATAATATTATTCACACTCCTTTCTAAATCACTCGCTGCATGCAAAACAAAAATATAATACAGCTAAAAAATACATCGCAAATAATAGGACTTTATAAGGCTTCAAAAAAATTACATAATCATCTAAAATTTATTTTTATTATATAAACAGATAGGATTGAGAATAAATTATGCAAAAAATGTTCTATATAATCTTCTTGATCGTGCTTTTTCTTATTCTAAACATTATTCTTCTATTTTACATTATTTCTGCTCTTCTATTTTATATATTACTTAAAATAATAAAATAATACATAGAGAGAGAGAGAGAGAGAGAGAGAGAGAATGCGTCAGTTATTATAAGCGCTCTGGAACAAGTCCACTCTGTCCACTCAAGCGCCATGTCCATTATTGCAATTAAAAAGTGACTAGAGAAGTAATAGATAAAGAGAGCGAGTCATCGATATTGAACCAGTGTTGTTCCATCAGGTTACTGAAAATCCTTCAATGATAAAACCTTCCACTTAACTAAACTTGCAGTTTCTCGGATGAGGCCGACCACACACGTTCAAGCAAATTTATCAAGTATGCGTGCGCATGTTACTTCTGCAATTTTATTGGAACGTGTAGATGACAGAACTGCACAATTCGCAAAACATCATAGGCCGGAATCAGACTACGCATTGAAGATTGAGATCGAAGATTGAAGATTGAAATTTGACTAATGAGGGCAAAGGAATTTTAGCTCCTATTGTTTTGATTGGTCAAATTTCAATCTTTCAATCTTCAATTTCAATCTTTAATGCCTAGTCTGATTCCGGCCTTACACGTTCATACAATGGGTGCATTCAGTATTACAACCGCTCAATGAGCGCTCAGTGAACGCTTGCATTTTATTGGCATATTCCGTTAGAACTAAAAATACAGACCAAACAGATTCAAGAGCTCACTGAGCGCTCAGTGAGCGGTCGTAATACTGAATGCACCCAATTTGTACAAACATATTTAATAAATTTACTTGAATGTGTGTGGCCGACTTGAGGCAGCATCCTGCCTTCCGATCACGGCATTATCATATCTCTACGAGTCGTCTCTATCGCTCTTTTAGTTCGACTTTAAAATTTTCGACGTACAGTTTCATCAATTTTACAGCATTTTAATAGTGTTCACTATCATCGTAGTCCGGAAGATTTGACATGGACGATAACTGAAGTCTGCTGCGTAGATTCGCTAAGATTTTTCCATCATCCGTTTTTTATACATTACGTAAGACTTTTTATTTAACAAATAATTATCAAGGAAAGATTATGAAATAAGTGGGGATACCATGATATCTTGTACAGTTTATGCATTTTGCATTGACTATCGAAATTACTTTCTTATAGTCTGCTCAGACGTTATATAAGTATAGTAATATATGGCCACTGGACATTAGTATTATTTACTGTATTGTAGTAATCTGTATTTCAGTTTTGCAAGTAGCAGACAGGTGTATTACAGGTGTGTACTCTTTACGTGATTTTGAGAAGTATGTTTGGTATAAATTTTGGAACTTTATTTTGAAAACTTGGAATGTGACTTTCAAATAATATAATTGAATTAAATTTGATAACGAAGTTTGTGCATATATCTGATCTGTAAAGTTATATTAGATTATATATTCTGTATCCCTCTTCTATTCTATAATTGCAACCTTTTTTACTTTTTTACTTTTTCATTTTTTTAATGAATTATGTTCATTCTGTATACCTGAAGAACGTCTACCTATAGCAATTGATATCGCTCTATTATAGCTAATATACTTATACCGAAATAGTTAATATCACATATAATAATATTTATTCCAATAACAAAACATTTATGAAATTATACGAAATCCTTTCTCGCATAAAATTTGTGATCAATTATGTGGATATATTTACAAAAATAGATATATTTGTCTTTTCACTTCTACCTAAATGAAAGTAAAAGGAACAATCTCCAATGACCTTAACTCGATAAATGTTATCAAGATCATAATTCTGAACAACAATTAAGAAGTTTCAGCTGTCGATCAGAAACTTTGGATAATGCTGATTCCGACGGTATCTGAACTTTGTCAACTTATATCTCGAGTAATACTTAATTAAAAGGAATTCCGTTATAATATTTTGAAAAGATCTTGATATCAGCTACTAGAATATTGAATTAAAAAAGTGGAGGTTTCTGTTTAAAATATTAAAGTTGACTTTGAAAGCTCCTGCATAATTGCGTTCAAAATCAAATGGATATCTTTGTTTGATGGATTTGTTGAAACCTTACAACTTTCATACAAAACATTTTTTCCAAATAACTTTGTCCTATGTTACAATATAAACACATAAAACCAATATCATTATTTTTATTACTTCGTTGGTATCACCGTTTTTATCGTTTATCAGTAGTGAATCATAAACACAAAACTTAGAGAAGTTTTCTAGATATCATCTAATACATTTAGGGCGGTATTTATATATATATAGTATATGGTTTTATTAGAAAACTGTCTTGATTAATTTCTTAAAATACACCAATAAGGCTCTCTGATTAATTCATAACATTGTAAAACTGTACTTAAGATAGTCTTAAACATAAGAATCGGCTATAAATATTGACCTTAATAACACTTTTATTATCGAGCACTTACAAAAAAATACGATTAATGATTAAATGATGACATTGCAGACTTTTAAAAAGTGATGCAATTCATTTCATTGCATCCTTTTGAAATACATTAAAAGCATTTATACATTATTAAACACGCATCTAATTAATTGAGTGTAGACGAGTAGCGTTCGTCGCCGAGGAGTCGAGATGTCAATCTTACGGCAATATGATTGTATTACAATGACGATTCTGCGAAAGAGAGAGTATATATGTCTAAGAATGAAAGATTGTTTTTTAATCTAGAAATTTATTAGTATCCTTTCCACAGTATACGTAACGCAATCTAAGTCTTGTCTTGATCACAGCTTGCCAATTATAACTGGAAAGACGCGCAAACTGATAAATAGAATCACATCGAGAACATAATTTACGTGCATTCACCGAAAATATGGATAAATTGAAAGAAAGTATGTTACATTGTGAGTAAAACGGTGATAAAATAGTGGTGGTGGGATGGGACTCTTCCGTGCTTATAAAATTTAAGCGAATGAAGATAAAAGCTGAATGTGTTCTTAAACGCATGTGATATATGTATATACTGGTATGACGATAATGGCGACAGTGGAATAATCACGCTTTATCACATTTTGCAGCAACTAAAACAATTATCTTCTATAATATTTAAAAATTTTACAATATTAAATATTATACACACAATTTTATCAGTGAACATTAAAAATAAAGGTTAAACTTCGGAAAAGCTGTAGCATCTACAATTTTAATGCAAATACATTTTTTCCATGTATTTTTGGCTCCTGAAAACGAATCTGACAATAAAATTTGGCGGTCAATCATACTTTGGCCGTCATTTTGAAAAAACTGCCAAAAAATCGGTTTTTTTCGCTCTTTTAATGCATATCTCAGAAAATATTGATTTCACAAAAAAAGTTTCAAACAAAAAATGAAGCCCTTTAAACTCTCTACAAAAAAGTTTCTATGCATAATGTTCGTAAATTTAACGGTCATGGGTTAGAAATATTCCAAATGGATACTGTCTAGGCTGTAACTTCTAGGCGATTAGGCCCTAAGCGGGGAGTTTATGTTATTTTGTTTTTGTTCGGGGAGGCGTAGCCGCCCCGAACCAATAAGCACTGTTGTCTATACACCCCACTGTCTACAGGTTAGAAATATTCCAAGCGAACACAGTCTAAGCTCTACTGTCTATACACTCCACTGTCCACAGGATAGATTAATTTCTTACCTCAATAGTCGTGAACTTTAACGATTAATATCTCGATTTGCAGGGCAGAGCGATGCTTTTTTCTGCCAGATTTTTTCGTTTTATGCAAGAACGTATCGTATTAAATTTCATCGATTTTTGAGGTAAACACCCTCTATTTGACCTTTAGCGATACACGTTTCGTATTTCAAAATGACGGTCAAAGTATGATTGACCGCCAAATTTTATTGTCAGATTCGTTTTCAGGAACCAAAAAAACATGGAAAAAATGTATTTGCATTAAAATTGTAGATGCTGTAGCTTTTTCGAAGTTTTACCATTTCTTCAGTCAGGTTTTTAATATTATTATGAACCGTTAAAATTATGTAACACTTTTTAGTATCTATTAAATAATAATTAACCTTTTTAAAATAATAATATAATAACGGCTAAAATATGATAACGTCATTCGTAACATTAATTTTTGATTCTATCAGTACAGAAATATATTACTCATATATAGACAGGCAAGAATATTTTTTTTATATTTCAAGGCACAAACTTCATGTAAACAGATAGCGCAATCAAAGTTCTTGCTCTAATTGCATAAATTATCATTTAACTTGAATGGATAATGAAAACGCAGATATGTCATAAATATATATCCCGAACAGCACACAATATTTATAAAATCTTTACAAAATATTTGTAAGTATTTGTAAGACTTAATTAAAATATTTTGTAAATATTTTTGTGATTTTGTAAATGCCCGAGTAAAAATTTTTATGTGCAATTATATATGATTATATATGAATTGTTATACAGGGTAGACCATTTTAATCTCTCAATACACGCGAATATCTCATCAGGTAAGCAAGATAGCGAAAAATGTTTCAGACCAAAGTTGTATGGCTTTGAGGGGAACATAAGGTGGTGTTATTATAGTTTGATCTTGAATAGTTGCTTGAAGGTCACCTTCAATTTCTTAAATAGAAACATTTATTTTTTATTGGATATTCTTGTAGCTTACCTCAAGAGCTTTCCAAAACATTATAATAAAATATTTCTTCATCAAGTACTTTTTTAGTTATGATGCTCGAAAGTTACAGTACTTCTGGCATTTATTAGCATTATCCAAGGTGTCCGACCGACAACTAAAACCTTTTAAATGTTGTTTAAAACATGAATAACATTCATCAAAATCAAGGCCATGATCTCTATAATCTTCTCTCTATTATCAGTTCCAATAAAAAGAGCTGACGTTCAGAAAAGCACGTCACGTTCTTATTGTGCCGTAGTTTAAATAGCAAAAACTAGATGCAGTTCGTGTATATGGAACTGAACGTTGACTTGTTTAAATGATAGATCCAGATAATTGAAATTCTAACATATTACTTCTGCACGTGTAAAAATTATCGCATTAAATACACCGTTTACCGTGGTAAAACTTTTGTTTTTATTTATTTAGGCGAAGTCAAAAAAATCTTTAATATGACGAAAACTAGCACGATACCTGGTTTGGTTTATCTGTCGGCGAGAGACAATCCGTCAAAAACCGCGATGGGTTTTATCGATGCTAGAAGAAAAGTCGACGGCGCGGAAGGACTATGGAGGATCGAAAACAAACTTTATGATTTGGAAACCTTCATGAAATCGCACCCAGGTGGATCTGAATGGATTAGGCTCACGAAAGGAACCGATATTACTGAATTGTTTGAGGTATTGAATTGAAGCCAGAATTATAATTCATCTTGTATAACATTATCATAATCAGTCAATTTTTTGCTTGAAGTTATCAATCATTGTATTTTTAATTAGTCATTACTATAATTATTTATTATATTATTATTATTATATTTTTATAAAGATTTTTATACAATTGTTTTACAATAATTTTATTTATATATAAATTCTATATAACTATCTATTCGCTTTACTTCTTTCTTTTCTATAATTTGCAATTTTCCTTGAAAAATTCGAGATCCATCGCTACGACGATTCTCGTGTTCGGAATTTTGAATTTTAACATTGATTCCGTCACATAGGCCCATCATCTTAACGATAAGGCTGAACGGCTTCTGCCCAAATTATACGTTCGGGAAGCCACGACAACGCGGTCGGTGCCTTTAACCTTTTTGCCGGATGGCTTTTATCGTACATTCAAGAGACGGGCAGTCGAGGCTTTGAAGAATGTCAATTTTCATAAACCGTCTACAACAACGAATCTCATCATCGATTCCTTAATGACAACGACTTTCGCGTTAAGTCTCATGGCCGCCTTCGTCCACTCTTATGCTATTCTGATCCTCGCCAGTGAGAATCCATGAAATCTATTTAACATTAATTATAATTAAGATAAAAAATTGAAGTTATAAATATAATTGATTATAAGAGTCATAAAAATAACAATAATTGTAATGCTTAAGAAATGTTAAAAGCAACATGAGTTTTATATGAATATATTTATTAATTAATTAGCTCTACATTAATTATAATTATTAAGCATAAATGCATTAATCAATTGATTTATTTGACGACAATTTTAGGCCTTTTTTTGACATGGACGACCAACGCTGCACATAATTATTTCCACATGAGAGACAATTTTCGCATGTACTACTTCGATCTGAGTATGCTATCTTCAAAAAATTGGCGCATCACGCACATAATGAGCCATCACATGTATCCCAACACCATATGGGATTACGAGATGTACGTGCTTGAGCCGTTTATACAATGGATCCCTCGAAAGGATAAATCCTACTTAATGGGAATGATAAGCAAAATTATTAGTCCCATCGTCTGGATGTCGATGTATATTACGGAAGGCATAAAACGGTAATAGAACCATTCCATATTCTTTTGTTATAATTAATAGAAAGGTTTTTCGCTTGTATCTTCACTTTGGATTCTTAATTAAACATCTACTGTCTTAATTCTAATTCTGATATCCACTTTTGTCTCTCACGCTAAAAGATTTAATTATTTTTAGATATTATTTAGTGTACACGGAGTATGGGGTTTTCGAATTTCGTGATTTCGTGCCATTCTTGCTGCCTATATCGATGAGTTTGGTAGCGCCCAAAATTCTCATTGCCTTCAAACTGTGGTTGATAATGTTGCTGATTAGTAGCACCATATTTGGTCTCATCGGCTTCAACGCGGCCCACCATCATCCTGACATCTTTCACGATGGCGATATCTACAGGTTAATATCATTCGCGTTTCATTCATAATAAATCATAAGATCAATCAGATCTATCTATCTTTTGAATCGATTAGATCTATTTTGTTTTCCCTCATTGAAAAATAATTCAAGTGAAATAATTTAGATTAATTTAATTTAAAAAAAAAAAAAAGAATATTGATTTAACTTTAAATTTAGATCTATCGTTAATTTAATCTTGATTTAATTTTCATATAAGTTTGATTTCATCTTTAATTCTCCAATTTCGATTTGGATTTTAAAATTAATCCGCCCAGCATTAATCTTAATTTGAATTTTAATATAATCTTAATTTTTCAATAACAATACATTTTTGTTGCTTTGCAAAATGCTCTCGAAGGAAATTTTTCGTAATTTTTCTTTATTCGTAATTATTACAATATTTTCAAGAAATGACATGGACTGGGGTTTGCTCGAGATGGACGCCGTGCGTGATCGTATGGATATCGACAAATCATTATTCCTAATTATTACGAATTACGGCTCGCACACGTTGCACCATCTGATACCCACCGTGGACCATCACTATTTGCCATTATGTGTGCCTGCTTTTCTGAAGACGTGCGAGGAATTTAACATCAACTCGGACAAGTGGACGCAATGGGAGCTTCTGCAAGGACAATTCAGGCAGATCATGCGAACTGAAGCGAAGAAGAATCACAGATAGTGCTCATCTTCAACGAAATAGCGTGCTCAATCGCAGATGTTGAATTGTTATGTGCATTACGTATAATTTCTTACGTATCAATTTATAATGTAAGCATAAGCACTTTGGGCAAACATGTTCCATACAGCACATTTTATACAAGATACATCTTAGGTCCTTAAGACATTCAGAAGATATACGGATATCTTCTGGATGTTTTTAAGAGATGCTGTGTAGAATATGAAGGAGATAACTAAAGCAGTTAAATTACATGCATAATTCTAAATAAGTTTTATAAGTTGAAGTGAAATTCAAATCTGGATATAAACAGAGAGAAGCCTGAGAGCGGCCATGTCCGGGATTTAGCTGCAACCTTATTTTGAAGTGCCTCTATGTCCACAAATCATGGACATAGCGAAGAATACAATAAAAAATCGTGGACATTGGCTACATAGTTCATTATCTACGTTTTATGGACATAGAGGCGCTTCAAAATAAGATTGCAGCTTGCAGCTCCCGGGCATGGCCGCTCTCAGGCTTCTCTCTGATAATATAAAAACTTGATTAAAATCATTGTATTGTAAAATATTTTGCAATATATGTATAATCATAAAATTAAAATTTCATCGCTGTTTTTATTCTAGTTCTATGCATTATTTAGATTGTATAGAATAAAAAAAAGTTGTAAATATCTTAACATTCCATATATAAAAATCCAACTATTTAATTTCAAACAGTTTTTAATCATCAAGATCTTGCAGACTTTTACATATTACTATAATAGAAAGACAGATAGTTTCACATTGAAGGAAATTATTTTTACAATTTCAATTATATTTACACTTTTTAGAGAAAAGTTTGACAAATACAAAGAAATAGGAATGAAGTTTTCATTACGTAACACGTAAGTAACAATAAAAATTAATCGATATATTGAATATTTAGAGCTATGCATAAATACATATTAAATGCAACATTGTTTTATACCTGACTGATAGAATATTTTAAATAAATACAATCTGAAATGTGACAGTCACGAATTTCATTTCATTAAATTAATACTTAATGTTTACATTCAATGTTTTACCGAAACCACGATATTTGGCTGTATCTTCCGCAAAACCTTTTATTTTTATCATATCTTATTTGAAATTATATCACATTTAATAATAAAAAAATACATGAGTTTACTAGAGTGTGTAGTATCAAATAGCTAGTAAATCTTTTAAAGTACTTGGTTTAAAGTACTTTTTTATAATTATATAACAAATCATAAAACTGCTGCGCAAGTCTAACTTAAGTCAAGAACGTTTTTTAAGTATAAAAAACACTTGATTGTTCGTTAAAAATTTTGTAGCCTATATTTGTGTGTATGACTTTCCTTATGATTCATAGGAACCTAATTTTTTTAGTACACTAAGACCCTTCTCTTCATACTCTTCCCGTGTTATCCATACAGAATCTCGATCCTTCGTTATTTCCGCTAGTACAGCACCACCCATGAAAACCATGTCTTTACGTCGAGGTGAGTCTTCAATTTTTATCTTAAATTTCTATAAAAATATTTACATAAATATAACATAAGCATCTGCAGTATATATATATATATATATATATATACAATATATATATGTGTATGCGAGAGAGTGTACATATATATATATATACATATATATACACACATATCTGAGTATTGTTAAACATATGACATACTTACATTCAATTTAGTGGTATCATTCTTTAATACTCTTTGAAGATAAAGTTGCTTAATTTCTCGTTCAAGCCTCGATGGAAGCCCTGGATACATTGTACTACCTCCGCTCAGAACGATGTGCTTGTATAGTTCGCTTCTGATATCGATATCAGCTGCTTGAATTGTGCTAAATACCAGCTCGGCTATTCCCTGCGCCTCGACGTTAATCAAATGAGGTTGAAAAAGCGCTTCGGGTGCTGCAAATCTCTCACCACCTACTTTGATCGCACGACCATCAGGAAGCTGAAAATGTTATATATATAAAATAGTTTGCACACCTTAATTTAAATCGTCTTAAATATTAATAAAATTATACTACATAAATAATATTTTACTTACAGTATAGGACTCCACCAATACAGTGGTTTCAAGAGCCAACTTCTCTTCCGTTTCTATGTTGTAACCGATGTAACATAGTTTCTCCTTCAACATTCGAACAGTTTCAAAATCAGCCGAATGATTGAAAGCGTAACCGCGTAGTAGCAACAATTTAATTAGATACATTGTAATATCACGTCCGGCTATGTCTAACCGTCTGGTCAAATGTGGCAAAGCATACTCCTCGAACACGGGACAAATGTGCGTAACACCATCACCGGAATCCACAACGACACCGCTGATCAATCCTTGAGCGTATAGTGTCAGTACTGCCTGAATTGCAATGTACGTCCCAGCGAAACCATACTTCTCAAACATCACCTGAAGTAATATCAATTCTAATAATAAACAGAAAATAAAATTACGCTCGGTGTTTGCACAGCAAAACAATTCAAAATCAATGACCAAATAACGAGCAAAACAAGGTGTTTTGTTTAAATTTTTTAAATGTAAATTTAACATATCTCTAAGTAACAATATAAAGTATGCGTTTCGGCTTTACAAAGCCTTCTTCAATAAATCTAAAATAACTATCTCTTTCGCTTAGCTACAATTTGATACGAAGGAAATTCCATGTCAGTTGTTTGTGATAAATGATGGCGACTATGTCAAACTTCAAAAATGTCCATATCAAGACAGTTATTTTAGTAAAAACAGTTATTTTAGATTTACTGAAGAAGGCTTTGTAAAGCCGAAACATATACTTTATACTTTATATTGTTACTTATAGAGATATGTTAAATTTACATTTTAAAAAATACACCTTGTTTTGCTCGTTATTTGGTCGTCGATTTTGAATTAATATCAATTCATTAAGTTTTCTATTCATATAATTTTAATTTAACTTTCTTTGGATTGCACAATGTTACCTCTATCATCTTTTCTCTATTCGTGATAGGATTCATTGGTGGCTCGGTTAACAGAATTTTACATTCTTTAGGATTAATATTCATTTTCTCTTTGCCGAAGGTGTAATCCCACACGTGACACATGTCTTCCCAGTTTCTGTTAAACATTAATTATATTACAACGAGATATAACAAATAAAATATCTTATGTAAGATATAAACATACCTAACAATCCCATTTTGCATTGGATAACTTATCTCTAACATAGAACGAAGTTTACTTGCTTCATCGCCAACCATTAAATCCTGTGAGACAATATAATATTTGACTATCAAACCTCTGCGGGCATCACCAAGATGTACTATGTTGATTTCATTATGATACGCGATATCACTATTTTATTATATAATAAATGTATTTGTAGTATGAAAATTCTAATTATTTGAACACTAGCTAGGTAAATGTCCAAAAAGTGTATAACAAAACTGTTTTTATTACATGTGATAGAAAGAAAATCAAAGTAATTCCTGATACATGAAATTTGGTATTAGATTAGAATAGATATCAGATAAATATTTATGAGATCGTCCTTTTATATACTAAGAATATATAGTTGGCATAGTAACAATAACACAATATGTATAACACTTCTATGAGACTCAGTTTATGGAATTTGTATCAGGAAAGTATTCTGTGTTAAATCAGTTTCCAAATGTGTATACCTAAGCACTTTGGAAAAAGTTTGCCGGATTATATGAATACTATTTCCACACCCATAGTCGAAAAAAATTCTTCACTAAAATACTGATGTAAAGGATGTATATAGCATAAAAAAAATAAACTTACAAGCATGTTAAGCACATCCTACGAGAGCAAATGTAAGCACACAAATATATTAGATAATTATAGGAAAAATATATAGCATGTATTTACTTGCAATTATGTTGGTACATAAGTACCAACATAATTGCAAGTAAACAACATTATTCTAATAAACATATTAGTAGAGACACATCTTGCTTTGTCAAAACATACATATTTATGTTGATAAAAAATTTGTAAGATCTCTCGCAAGAAAAACATTGTATCCAATACAATGAACACATTTATATTAAGTACAATATAATCAATAAATCACTCACTTAACAATAATATTATAACTTCAAGAAATTGTTAATAAATTCATTGAATAATGTTCATCTTACATTTCAAATACATATTCCCTTTCGGTTAGTAAACGTCATTAGCCTCTCAAACTGTTTTATTTACATCAGTGGACAAGCACATAGATTATTTTCAGTCAGACTTAAGCGCTAGGGGGACATGGAGAGCACACACGATGTAATACTATATAATAGACTTACACGAACGCAATATTCTTGCTGAAAATACAATTGTTCTTATTAATTGTCTAAATACTGATAAACACGCTCAAGCAATTTAAAGCTTAGAATATATCATAGACTTTATATACAACTAAAACAATACGCAATAAATTACATCTCTTGAAGCTTCTTGTAAGTATATACTTCTCATCTTTCATACAGTTTCATAAATTGATTACAGTCGAAATCGAGATTTGCTTTACATTTATAAATGTAACTGTTGTTTATCATCTGCTTTACGTACGTTAACTTTTTTGATAAATTAAACGATCAAGTATCAATGGATAATACATCAGTAAATCAAACATCAACTATTAGGGCACTTGTATCGAGATAAAAATGTAATTACTGGTCCCATGTCCTTACATATAAGCTCGCACGAGCCTGAAGCAACAAACGTACATACCTTGACGTCGATATCGCCTATTTTGTTGACAGCTCTTATTATTGGTCGTCCGACTATAGACGGGAATATGTGGGCCGGGAAGTTTGCGCCAGCGTACCCGCATTTGACAAACTACAATAAAAAACTGCATCGGAAAAACTGCCGGAAATATACAAGAGTATCCGATCGTTTTGAAGCACTTGTCTAATTCAGTGCATCCTCTCATAACTAAGAATGAGGCAAATTCCTTTGCGAGGAAAATGGAAGAGCGACCTTACCCCGCTGCCATTGTCACAGACGATGATTTTCCTTCCCTTGCTGTCCATCTCGAAGAGTTAAGTATGTATCTCGTCAAAAGAATATTTCTCTATCTGTCACAATCCTTTAGACAGTTCTCACATATCGCCAGCTCCATAATCCATCGAGCAGACGTTTATAGGGCGTTACCGGTGCGTAACACCAAAGCGACGAGAGGTTAAGGTGCAACCACAATAGAAGGAATAAGGAATTAGGAATAAGGAATAACGATTTCAACTTATATGAAATTGTCCAATCATAACTGTTCCTCGGAAGAATGGAACGACTGTGATTGGCCAGTTTCATAACTACGCATAAGATTCGGGCTTAATTGATTAATTTTTGACGATTTTTGGTTTACTATATTCATTGTACTACACCCATACTACACCCATACTACACCCGGGCTTTGTTCGTTTTCGTAATGTATAAATCTATTGAATTACCAAATAGTGACTTTTCCCAAATGAAAATAATAATGAAGACGTCTTCCCCAAATATAATTTCTAATCGATTCCATTCATAAAACACATTAAATAAAATCGCTGTCTACTAACTTGACGCATGATAAAATTTGTTAATTACAAGAAAAATACTATTTCCCAAATGTTTAAATGCTTTTCCCAAATTTCCCCAAACGATTCCTAAATTATATAGACATATAGCGAATTCAATTGAACGCACTCAGTGCGCACTGGTACACATTAAAGCCGTCGTACACGAAATAACGTAAAGATATGTTTATAAGGGCCACTGTCACCAAGCTCAGTTAACTTTAACTGGCCAGTTAGTCCATCGGAATTGACCAATCGCATTTGTCATTTTGTTTGCTTCAAATTTGGTAACAATGGCCCTAAATAAACATAGAGATCGATTAAATCCTGAAATACTTAATACATTTTATTGTACTATTAAGTAAAATATGTATTTCATAATTCGAAATATTTGCATTTCATTTTTATACTTAAATTAAATTAGTGTACGGCTTTAATATGCACCAGTGTGCGCACTAGTTCTTCCAATCGAATTCGCCAATAAATAAATTAAAAATATTCAATTTGTCTGCTATCTTGTCAGTGGTACCCTGCTGCAACCTTATTTTGAAGTGCCTCTATGTCCACAAAACGTTAAACTACATAGCCAATGTTCACAATCCCGTCGATAATATCCACGATTTTTTGATTGTTCAGTCCGTTAGATAGACAAAGACGAATAATCGTTTGTTCAACTAGCACCGACAGATTGATTGTTCGTCTTTATTTATCTAACGGACCAAAAATCGTGGACATAGCGAAGAATACAATGGGCGCGTTCAAGTTGACAAAGCGGCTAGCCTGCTCGCCGAGCAAATAAACATAATTGGTTGATACTTATAGATCCAACCAATCATATTCAATCGCTCGGTAAGCATACACAGCCGCTTTGCCGTCTTGAACTCGCTCAATCACAAAATCGTGGACATTACCGACTGGATCGTGGACATTGGCTACGTTTACACCGTGCATTTAGGCCACGACCTATATAATAGATGTCCTTGTTTATCCTGTAGGTTAAACAAAGACACCTATCGTATAGGTCGCGAACTAAGCGCACGGTGTAAACGTAGCCATTGGCTCCACGTTTTGTGGACATAGAGACGCTTCAAAATAAGGTTGCAGCTAAATCCCGGACCGCTTTTAGACTTCTCTCTGATATAAAGTAGAAAAATTAATTGACAATGATAATTCTATTTCATTTTTTGCGGGAATATCGCCACGTAAAATACTTGATCTATTAAAACCAAAAATTATTTTTGACGATTATTTTGTACGTTGATGTGCAATAAATTAAACTGATAATTAAACAGCTAAAAAATTTCTTCTCGTTCTTAATGAAGATCGATACTTGATGTGCAACGAACTCATAAGATTGGAACACAGGGAGAAGGCTGAAGTAGATCTTTGTATAAGTCCGGACCTACAATAGATGTTTTAAGACTTAAGCCTTGTGTCCACGATGCTAGAAATTGGTCCGAAATCTCGGAGAGAGAAAGAATTAACCAATCACATTTAAACAATTTAGTCACATGATCAATGTGATTGGTCAATTCTTTCTTCATCCGAGATCTCTGACGGATTTCTAGCATCGTGGACACTGGGCTTTAGGGCCACTGTCACCAAGCTCAGTTAACTTAACTGGCCAGTTAGTCCATCGGAATTAACCAATCGCATTTATCATTTTGTTTGCTTCAAACAAAACTAACTGGCCAGTTAAGTTAACTGAGCTTGGTGACAGTGGCCCTTAAGCCGTAAGAAATTGACCAATTACAATCGAATCCGAGGGGAATAATCGACTGTGATTCGTCGATTTCTTATGGCTTAAGGCTTAGAACTCTATTGTAGATCCGGGGGAACGCATAATGTATAAAGTATAAAAGAATCAACCAGAGTCTTTCCTTTTCATGAAATGGAGGATTCTGAGTAATTATCTATATTTCTATTATACAATAAGCTATTATCTAAGTTTTAAGTCTTAAATCAAGAAATTAACCAATCACAGTCGAATGTGAGAAGAATAATTGATTGGTCAATTTCTTATAGCTTAAGATATCTTATAGCTTAGGTAATGATTTATTGTAGAAAGCCCATTTATACTTCATGCATTATGCGTTTGCAAAGGTTTGTTCTCCGGCCTTTACTCTAGAATCTTGGATTTTACGAGTGGATGATCGACAAGCGGGGCGACTTAGTTCTTATCTTTATTTATTGCTTATTTACTTTAATAAATACATACTTCGTCTCTCTTTATAAATTACAATTAAGTTTATAGGATACGATATCATTCGGATGACATGTGTAATGATACGCGCTGTTGATCAAATCGTTCATCGCGACTCGCTTTCGTTCTGCTCCCCGCAAGTATAACCTTGTCCTCTTTTCTCGATCTCATTTTTAATTTGCGTTCAACTTTTGCTCGCTATGTGTTTGTCGCAACTCGCGAGAGCGTGTATTCATAAATAAACATGTATTCGTCGCTCTGTTCCCCCCCCTTTCGTCTTCTGTGTATGCGTATGTGTATAAATATTAATATATCTGTATCGCGCTGGCTCTCGCCCTCTCATCGTCCGCTCGCGTGTCCTCTCGCTCGATCTCTCTCGCTCATCCACTCTCACTCTCCCAATCTCTCTCTCTTTATCTTTCTCCCTTTCTCTCCCTCGACTGTCAGCTCGAGTGGTGAAGAAACGCATCCTCGCCTCTCTTCACTCTCACCCTCAATCCTCTCCTTCTCGAGCGAGCGCTGATTTTTCCACTTTTTCTCTTCTTAGCCGATTAAACAAAAACATTTATTATCGAGAAAAATGACGAGAATTCAATGATCCGGATGTGATGATACTGATTGATCGATTGCGAGATGACGATGCCGTTGAGAGCTCTGAGCGAGCTCTCGGATTCGTTACATATACATATATTCTTCGTGTCTTCGTTCGACGATGAATTCGATGAGGACAATGATGTTTTCCTCCTCTTCTTCTTCTTATTCTCCGGATGTTTTTTTACTGTTGAATTTTTGATTCTTTTTTTTTTGGTTGCTTTTATTAATTATTTACGCGAACCTCGGAAGGAGCTTTACAGTTCACCATCGGGCTGCATGTCAAAGCCGGGAAAACGGCGAGGTAATAGGGGACCATCAAATTCAGGTTTTAACATAGGTCGGTGTGGCTGAAAGAATAGAGATACAGAACGTGAATTTTTTGCGAGTAATAAATATAAATACGGAGAGATATTCGCGCGAATTTTACAATAGATACAGAATTTTGTACGGTTTTATATAAGAAGGGAAAAAAGGGGAAGAGAGGGACGAGTGACACGTTCTCTGTGTCGTTCCTGCTTATGATCTAATTTTCTTTGTTTTTTTAACCCCCTGCACTCGAAATGCGCGAGTGGGATCGCAATGACGCACCGAGGGTCGTGACACCTCTATTTTGCCGCGTGATAAACGCAACATGTGCATTTTTTTTTCAAAAAACGGGACATTTATCTCAGACACTCTTAACTGGTGAGTATTAGTTACATTTTTTCGTTTTTAAAATCGAAATTAAGTCGCAGTTCCTGTTGATAGCGAACTGTCAGTGTATTGTTAAATATAATTTCAAGATCAACAATGACGATGTATATTGGCGAGGACACTGGAAGAATCTATCTGCATTAAAAAAAATCGAATAGACGAAAGTCTGACTCGAATCAGAGCGAGCGTGAATAAAAGAAACTTAAATAAATGACGAGAATTTGAGGAAATTGATACGTATCAGAAACGTATAAAATTGTTTGCGGATGATCTAAAAAAAATTCATTTATAAAAAGAAATGTCTAATTTTACTGTGTTGAATTAGCGAGATGTATTAAAAATGTGCTAAATATGCTTTAAACATGGAGACCGATATAATAATAATTGCGTACCTAAGAAGTTGAAATTTTAAATTTATCCGTATATCTCAAAAACAATAAAAGTCATCGTGATAAATTTATCTCTTATATAGATTGTCTACTTAACTTTCCGGACAACTATATTAATTTAATGTCTATATTGCAAACTTTATATGAAGAAGGAACGTTCTTAGGAGATCCTAGGAACGTTCTTAGGAGATCCTAGGAACGTTCTTAGGAGGTAGACGTCTTTTAGAACATAAGACGTCTTCTGAACGTTTTTAAGAGGTGTATGCTGTATGTATCAATATTCAATAAATAAATAAACCAGTCTAATTTATTTCTTAAATATTGGTTGATTCCGTTAGCTACTTTTCTACACAGCCGATGCTCGGCTTCTAACTGCTCTAATTTTTAACGGCGTCTATACGGCGTCTACCAACTCGCAAGTGAATATTGTACAGAGAAAAGGACTAGGTATGCGAGTTACATAAAGTTAATGACGAAGAGCAAACTCGGGCTCACCCGAGAGGATGTTATCGGACACACAGGTGCAAACGAGACAATGATGGATGCAAGAGGGAGTATCTACCGCGCGTGTTCCTCTCGCGTTTCGTAAACTCCTGCTTGTAATATTCTAATCACTCTCTCCCTCTCTTTCTCTCTCTCTCTCTCTCTCTTTTTCTTTCGCTCTCTAGCTATTCAGCCAACTATTTTCTTCTCTTTCTAAGTAATCGTCACACACCCCACGCGCTTACGACATCCCACGTGCACGGACTTACATGGACCAAGCGCGGTGTGTGTGCGTCTACTCCATCGCGGAGGGCACCGCCTTACGTTTCTGTTGCGGCTGCACACAGGAAGACACAGATCGCTAATTAAATACCATCATCGTCGATCTGTTCCCTAATATCGCTTTCCCTTAATCCCAACTCCGTAATCGAGCTTTGAGATTTGCAATCACCGAGCCTATCTTTCGTCCGCGCCGTCGATATTGATATTAATGTATAAGTGCAATCAACTTCTAATCTTCTCGATGAAAAATAACTTTACTTTTTTTTATTGTTTAATATCTAGCGGATACATGTATTCTCAATCTGATAAGATGTAACATATATATCGAATTTGCAATATTAAAATACAAGTCGCTAAATTAAAATTCTTCTTGATCAAAGCTAAAAAAAAATAAATTAATAAAATTAAATAAAGTAAAATTAATAAAATTTAATTTAATTTAAAAATCAGTTTATTTGAAATTAACTAAAGGCTATTTCCTCTTGGACGATTAAATAAATATATCTATTATTTTATTATCAAGAATAAATTACTTTAAGGACGTCGAAAACGATATTGTAATTTTATTCAAACATCCATGTTAATCTTTAATTCGCAATATTACTGTTTTCGTAAAGTTCTTCGTAATACTATAAAATTAAATTTCTAATCAACAGATATTCGCAAAAGATATTCAGCAATAGAAGAATTAAAAATGAAACGGAAGTGTATAAACTTTTGACATCACGAATTAAAGATTACATTCAAAGATAATGATAAGGTTGTCATGGTTTAACAGCTTACCGCTGGGCTGAGTCCACGCGCGGCACTTCCGCCGCGTCCCTTGGTGCGGAACTTGGTGATTGCCTGTTCAGCGAGGTCTGCCCTCTCCTCAGCTTCCTCGAGTTCTTGTTGCGCCTTGCGGAACTTGGCAAGGTTCAACGCGGCAATCTCCTCCGCCTCCTCGATCTGCCTCTTATATGTCTTGATCTTCTGCTGGAGCTTGTCAACCAGATCTTGCATGCGCTCGTGATTCTTACGGTCCTCGTCCGCCTAGAAACAAAAAGGAGAAATGCGGTCACTTCAGTAAAACTCCTTCATACTCGGTAAGTGAAATCAAACGAAACAAATAAAAAAATGATAAAATATTAAATAATTAAATTTAAAACTAAAAGGTTCAGCATCTCGTGATAAATATATTAATCTAACATCCTATTGATTACGAAAATATTAATCTGTTTTTTTTAAAACAAAATACATAGATTGAACTTCCTATTCGAATAGATTTATAACAAATCGGAATTCTACCTGGAAACTCAGCTCCTTGATGCGGCGCTCGGATTTGCGTAAGTTCTTCTGGGCGTCGGCATGTCTCCTTTGTTCGCCATCGAGCTCGTTCTCCAACTCACGCACGCGTTGTTCCAGCTTTTGAATGGCCTTCTTGCCGCCCTTGAGGGCATTCGCCTCGGCCTCGTCCAGGCGCACTTGCAACTCCTTGATCTGCGTCTCCAAAGCCTTGCGCAGTTTCTCCTGAGTCTGGGCATGATCCTGCTCGGCGCGTAGCTCGTCAGCCAACCTGGCCGCGTCTACCATCGCTTTCTTCGCCTTCTCCTCCGAGTTCTTCGCCTCGTTCAGCAACTCGTCCAAGTCGGACTAATGGGTAAAGAAACGCAAGCTATGTAATCCACTTATTCCTTTTATAAGAGACGTTTTATTAAATTATGAAAAAAATTAATCGACACTCACGTGGAGAGTCTGCAATTCGGCCTCAAGTTTCCTCTTGGCGCCAGAAATGGAGGCGTTCTGGGCGCTCAGTTCGTTCAACTGTTCGTGACAATCAGCAAGTTCCTGCTCGGCTTGGCGACGACCGCGGTCCGCTTGTTCAAGGAGAGTGCGGCTTTCTTCGAGCTCGTTCTGCAAAGCATTAGCGCGGCGCTCCGAAATGCCGAGGAGTTCCCGGGCCTCGTCACGCGCTCTCTGCTCCTCCTCAAGCGCAGTCTGCACGTCCTTAAGCTGCTGTTGGTATCGCTTGATGTTCTTCTGCGCCTCAGCGTTCGCCTTGTTCGCGTGATCCAGTGCGATCTCTAGCTCGTTGATGTCCGCCTCCAGTTTCTTCTTCATGCGCAGCGCCTCAGCTTTGCCCTGAAAATTGAATTGTATTCCAAAATCAGATGTCTCAATTTATTATAGTAATTAATGTAACTTATTGCTTGCATGTAAAATTTGTGTTCAGCTTCGAAAAACAAAGAAATCAATTTTTCAGAAATACGGTACAACATTTACCTTGGCCTCTGCTTCGAGAGAAGCTTGCATGGAGTCGAGGGCGCGCTGGTGATTCTTCCTGGTGTTCTCGAATTCCTCTTCTTTCTCCTGGATGCGGCGGTCAATCTCTTGTCTGACCTGGCTAAGTTCAAGCTGACTACGCAACACCTTGTTCTCTTCCTGCTCGAGAGCAGCTTCGGCCTCTTCCAGAGCTGCCTGAAGTTCGTCCTTCTCAGCCTCCAGACGTTTCCTGGCCTTCTCGATTTCGTGAATGTTGCGGCCACCCTCGCCGATCTGGTCCAATAGGTCTTTCACCTCGTCGGCGAGGTTCTTGTTCTCACGACGTACTGCCTCCAATTGTTCCTGGCCTTCCTCGTATGCGCCTAATCAATCAAACATCGACAATCATAAATTAATTGCATAATTACACGACAATAATATAATTAATAATGGTATAATAATTTATCAATTGATTTCCTCTCACCTCTAAGCCTGAAGAGTTCGGTGCTGTAGTTACGGCACTCCTTCTGGCTAGCATCCAGTTCGGCAGCGAGATCGTCGACCTTGAGCTTCCATTCCCCGATGATCTTGTCGAAGGCTTTCTGTTTCTTTTCGGCAGCGTTGGCGATGGCGGTAGCGCGATCCACTTCAATCTGCAGGTCTTCCACTTCAGTGGATAACCGCTGCTTGGTCTTCTCCAGAGCGATAACCTTTTGATTGAGAGATTCGATGGTCTCTTCGGCCTCGGCCAGCCTGGCTTGTAGCTTTCTCTTCGCCTCCTCAAGCTCTTCAGCTCTAGCGACACCTTCAGACTCGTATTTGGTGCGCCAGAGCTGTGCCTCGGCATTGGCCTTGCTGAGTTGACGTTGAAGATCAGCTTTACCCTCAGCCTCTTCCTCCACTTGCTCGCGGATGTTGTCCAGATCGTGTTCCAGATTGCGGAATTTGCCGAGCAAAGTGGCGCGCTCACGCGACTCCTCGTCCGCAAGCCTCTTGGTGTCTTCCAATTGTGTGGTAAGTGAAATCTTAATCTTAGACAACTGACTGACCTGCGACTCGGCTTCCTCCAACTGGCGCAACAGGTCACTGTTCTCGATCGATAGTTTCTTCTTCGCGGCGTCGAAGTCGTTTAGAGTACGGTTCACCTCTTCAAGCTTGCCCTGGGTTTCGTTCAATTGGTGCTGCAATTGCTTGACGATTTTCTCTTGAGCGGCCTATATTTCGAAAGAAATTATATAGATCAATTTTAAAGTATCATTATACCAAGCTCGTCTTTAGATAGTTATAATTGAAAATTTAAAAATACTATTTTTCATCGATCTCTTTAAATATGTTGGGTCCGGTCTCAAATACGAAACTCCATACATTAAAAATAAACGCAATATTATATAGATTAAATAAATCAAGATAAAAGAGGGAAAAAATGACTAAATCATTTTAGATCACACGAGAAATATATTTCTTCCATGTCTTTAAAATTTCTTATTTTAATTTCCCAATCGCAATAACGCGTTAAGAAGAGATCGTTGAAAAGCGAGCTCAAATCGTTTAATAGGCACACATACGAAAGCAATGCTGAGCAAGCAGGGATTATCGACTCACTCGTCAGATAAATGATTCGCGAACAATCCTGGGGAGAAGAGGGAAATCCATAGATCTGTTTCTCTGCGTCTCTGCACCTAGCGGAAGCTGTTAGTCGCGTTAGTTTTATTAACGCGGACCGGTATTGAACTTACCTTCTCGTTGCTCAGATGATCGCAGGATGTGCGCAAGTCGTTACACTCGCTATAGTACTGCACCTTCTCCTTTTCAACCCTGATTGGATACGGAAACAGTCATAGGGATTACAAATGAATGATAATGGCACGCATGACGTACAATTGACATTTCGGAATGCCGGATTAAATAACTTCACTATTCATGATTATTTCTTCACGCAGTCAATGGTCAGAATACAAGTAATTTCATTGATGAAAAGATGAATAAAAAAAACAATATAAATATCATTACAGAATTTTACTTCAAAACAATTCGAGCAGAATTGAAATTTATATAATCAATTCAATCCAAATTTATAAAAATTAATTAAAAATATAATATCGATGCATATATTCATTTTATTAAATATTTTTATCTGATTAAGAATAACGAATATTAATAAATTTCTTTTGCAAAAATATTTAATCCAGCATTCGTAACACATCATGACAATTCGAACAAGACTTTGCAGAACATATTTCTCTTCGGGGATAACTCCATTCTAGTAATCACATATTTTTTACGGATCGAAGGAATTATCGAGGAATATTAACGACGCACAGGATTTTCGAAACTACATTTGAAAGATGCATGAGAAACACTCCCATCATTTCTCCTTTCTTTTTCAAGTACCTTCTCTCGAGAGACCTGATCCGTAAGAGCGCGCGAACCGTTCAGCTCAGAGTGGATGTCATGTCGACCCTTTTCGGCTCTACGAAATATTATGTTATACTCCTGTTGTTTTTCTTATTTTTTTTTTCAATAAAAGTCTAATAGCCGAAAATTGAAAAGTTAAAGTTCGTATCTAATCGTCGATCTTTCTAAATCTAGTTTAGTGCTACATAATTATTTCTTTTCTTCGGTGACTTCGGTTCTTCTATGTGTGTTAAAATTTTTGTTAATCTTATTAAAAAGCTCTACTTTTTCATAGCAATTCTTAACAAAATTCTCTAACTTTTATTTACTATCTCTATATTTCTTTCGATATTAAAAGAAGACAATTTGTTTTTTTATTATTCATGTTTTACTGTTTTTCTTCAGTGAGAAAAAGAAAATTAGCTTGGTAGACTCACCTAGCCTTAAGTTTGTTGAGGGTATCAATTTGTTCACCCATCTCAGCCACGGCATCATTGTGCTTCTTGCGCAAGATGGCCAATGAGGATTCGTGTTGGATGTTGGCTTCCTCAAGATCCCTGCGGAGCTTGCTAAGCTCAGCCTCTCGCTTCTTGTTCAATTCAATCTGAGCGGAAGTGGCACCACCAGCCTCTTCTAAACGTTCACCAAGCTCCTCGAGTTCGCGGGCGAGATCGCTACGTTGCTTCTCGGCCTTGGCGCGTCCACCGCGTTCTGCTTCGATCTATAGAAAAAGAAAATACACATCATCGTTCCATCAGTTACAATATATAGTTGTTACGATATAAAATACAGAGTAATAAACACACTTTTATCATCGAATTCTGATTGACGTTTTTTGATCGATTCTGAAAACTTTTAGTCAATTTATTATTGATCAATTTGATAACTAAGACAAGAATGTTAATTTGAAAATAATTAATAGATTAAAATATTTCTTTCTTCCTTTTTCAGACTAAAAATTTTGGGAAGAATCAGTTTTCTTAATTTATTTTGTTATACACACCTCTTCCTCGAGTTCCTCGATGCGAGCCTGCAATTCCTTAATCTGCTTCTGTAGTTTACCGACTAAGGATTGTTCATCCTCAAGTTTGGCAGTTAGGGACGACAATTCCTTGTCTTTGCGTTGGATGGTTTGTTCTAGTTCCTTCTTGTTTCTCTCGAGATCGGCAACGGCTTCCTGCGTGAGCTTCAGGTCGCCTTCTACTTTCCTCTTCGCCTTTTCTACGTCGGCACTATAAATTTAAATTTAACATATTATCTAAGCATCCTCGCTATAATATTTTAATATGTATCTATGCAAGTATATTAGGTAATTATGTTATTAAAGTAACTATAATCTGTCTAAACATTACTACTTTTCTTAGTTCAATATTGAAAATTGGTGGTCAAATTCAAAATAGAGAACATTTCTGAATATTAATTTAAAATATGAAACATTTTCAATATTTACACAGCTGCAGTTAAAGATTTAACTGCATTAGTTAAATATTTAACTATTCATATAATTATCTACAAACGACAAGTAGGTAAATATTAAATATTTTGGGTACTAAACCATATATATTGGACGCAGTACCTTTATATAGAATTAATTTTTGGAAAAATTATATTAATTAGATTAATCTACTTTTAATTTATTTCTAACTCTCCTATCTAGGAAAAGAACTCAAGAAAAAATATCGAAGAATTCGAAAAAATATACATATAATTGAGTTGCTATGGTTATTAATCTTACATAATTAAACATTCAAATCTTAAATAATTAAATGCATTGACCTTACCGTGACTTCTTCTCACGCTCGAGAGAGTCCTCAAGCTCGTCAAGAGTCTGTTCGAGCTTGAGTTTGACTTTGTTGAGGTGGTTGACTTTGTCCTCGGCGGCCTGGAGCTCCTCACCAGTTTTCTGGTTGACTTCGCCCTGGTTCTTCTTCTCCTTATTGAGCTTATTGATGAGCTCGTCCTGGTGGGCGATTTCATCGTTTAGGTTTCTGATTTGATGGTCTTTTGTTGCCTTATCTTGCTCGGATTTTTGCAAGTTCAATTCGAGATCCTCGATATCTTTCTTCAAGCCAGATACTTCTTGCTCGAGTTTCTTTTTATTCTGGAAGAGATTGTTTCTCGCGTCCTCCTCTTCCTTGAATCTGTCGGTGAGATCCTATGCGAAAAATATTTGTATAAGTATCGGCGACGTTTCTTTGAATACGTAATAAAGCATAATAATCATCAAATTAATCTCGTATTTATTATTAATTATCACTAGTTAATAATAAATATTCATGAATTTTAATTATTCATTGATATTTTAAAATTGTAGTCATTAATACTTTGCATCTCTTATTTTACTCACTTTATTATTTAATATTATAACACTGTCAATTTTCTCGTTATTATATATATATGTATAAAATCTTTACTTTTATTATTTTTAATATTCTTTTTATTTTAATTTTTTTAATATTATTATCACATATGCGATATATTACTTCATTTATAATATTCAGCTGTGTTTATGATTGTCATAAGACATCTTTATCGTATTCCATGGACATTTTCGACTACGAACGATTTAAATTGTAGCTCAGTATTAGTTTAGCTTCTTTTTTAAGATGACATAATCTCTGAAACCTTGTTTGCAGAAAAGGTATTTGGGTCGATGACAGCACGTGGAATTTATCTCTCGCTGGAGTATCCTTTACCGTGCGCCAAGTCCCTCGTCGAGAATGTCGAACGCATCTCTCTTCCTCTCTGCACGGCCACGCGATTAATTGGCATTGACGCACAATTACGAGGCGGTCCACACGCACGGGCGCCTAATATTAGTTAATGCGGGGGCAAAGAATATTGGCACACAACATCTCGCCCGGCCGGCGCGATCAATCTCCTCGTTCATCACGTTTATCTCTTCATCGCGCGTTTCGTTTGGATTCGGCGACCTGGTCTATATTTGTCGACAGAAAAATTCGGAATTTCTGCCGGACTTTATATGGGAGTATTTTAGAAAATTTGACAAAGATACTTTGCGAGCAGAAAAAAGAGAAAGTCGTGCGAAACAGAAAAACAGAAAGATACAACGAAGTTAAAGTTAATCTTCTTATCAATCCATATTCAAAGGAAATTGAAATAAATGTTTCGAGAGAAAAATAAAAAGTCATTGTAATTAATAAAATGAAAATCCGATAAAAAGATTTTTCGAAAAGAAGGAAAGGAAGAAGAGAGAGAGAGAGAGAGAGAGAAACAAATATCTTAACGATATTAAAATCAAAATCATCTCTCTCTCTCTCTCTCTCTCTCTCTGTCCTAAGAAAATTTAATCCAGTGCAGCGGGATCATATCTCGAGCAGGTGGAAGACGAGGTGGAAAAATTGGTGGTGACAGCGAAGAAACAACATGGTCTCGTCGGCGATGATGAAGAGGCCACGAAGGAGATACGGCTGTATGACTATGACGCATGCATGCACGCGAAATATGATGGCATATAAATACACCCTACACCTGTTACCTCCTTCGTTTTCTCTCGCCTCCACTCCAGCGAGCTTAAAACCGCCGCCCACTTTTAATAACCTGGAATCTGGGATCTGCTAAATTTGTTGCCGTTGCCCTCTCTCGCTCTTTTGCGCTCTCTCTCTCTCTCTCTCTCTCTTACTGTCTCTTTCTTTTTCTCCCTTTTGGTCTCTTCCCTTCTTCCTTCTTCCTACACCGCCTGACCATAAATGGTGACGTTTAATGTCGAAGTCAACCGCAGTCTTCCGGTTGCCTTTAATCGCGAAAGGATCTTCCTCGACACCGAACGAGCCAATCGCGATGCACTCGATGCGAAAGCTTTTAATAGGCGCACCTCACGATCGCGATATTAACTCATTTAACGAGCTAAAAGCCGCTCTTGATGACTACAGCGATTTGGTGAAATTAGAGATAAATGGAAGACATGAAAATTTTAATTGAGGCAGTTACGGTAATAATGATCAAAAGTGTGTAAGTGAAAGGGAAAAGTGAAATAGAAATCAGATGAAACAAAAGTTGAATTAAGCAAGATTAATTATAAATAAGTAAAAAATATTTATTAGCTAAAAAAGAGCTCGATATGATTGATAAATGAAATAAATTATTCAGTATAAGTATTTAATATTATATATACTTCACTCGATTTTTGTCTAATAATTTATAATTTAATCTGCAAAGTGATTTAAAGATGCAGTTTACTTTATCGATATATCGCAGTTTTACTTTATTGATATATCGTCTTTCATATTCCAATCAACAACCTGTTAATTTAGAATCCATTTTGTTTATTTAATAAATATTTTTTTAATTCTTTAATATATAACATGTTTTATTTAATCATCGTTTCCAATTCCATCAAGAGTATCAAGTTGCTTGTTGGAGAACAAGGAATAGTAAACGTTACGAGCAATGGTCAGAGAGAGTCATGATGACAAGCAATGACAAGTAGCCTCGGTTTTGAGAGGATGTTTAAAAGGTACCGATAAAAATAGTCAGTCTGGAATCCAGTCTGAAAAGAAAGAGAGAGGTAGAAAGAGACAGAGAAAATTTGGAATTCTAGTCGCGATCACGACTCGTCTATTTTCTGCGAGCGTGACGCCTTCGAGAAGTTATTACCATTGCTTTTTCTCCAGTGAGTATTTCTGCGCGCGCTTAACAACCGGATAAAAATACTAGTGTTCAACATGCTGATGCGATCGTCCAGAATTTCGGATTCTTCTGGTGAGTATTTACGATCAAGGGAAACCATTGTGAGAAATGATCGCATAGAGCGAGTGCAAAGAAATTTTGAGGACTTCGTAAATTTCGAAACATATGTTAGAATTGTTACAAAAAGAAGCGGCTTTAAAATGATCACAAATAAAAAAACGATGATTACAAAATTATCAATGGATACTTTACCTGCAGAGATTGAGTTGATTATTTTATTAGAAAATGGGCTTTAATTGTACAAAGAAGATTTTATCGTAAATATGCCATCGAAAAAAATTCATAATAAAAATTGTATTAATAATAATGTAGCAGCTATTGTTTTTGATACAATTAATTATGATGAATCACACTCAAAGTTGATAATTACAAGAAATTTATAATCCTTTAGTTGGACCTAGCTGCTATTTTTTCTTTTTATAACAATTTTTGGAAAAAGATCTTAAAAATATCGTTAAAAAAATGTATCCGTTAAATCTGTAAATTAAAATCGTTCGTTATTAATTTTTATTTGGAGGATATGCTTCTCCTCGAAGGAGCAAGAGAAAATATTCCGAGAAGCAACGTGCGGCTGGAGTCACTCGGAGAACATCTGCGGATGACGTTAAATCAGGAAAAGATGTAACAAGGTTGCGCGAAACGTATGCACAGGGTGTGCACCGTAATTTTAGCAGCACGATATGACCGAATATATAAGCGTCGACCGCGTAACCAGATGAGTTGTCGTCCGCGCCACACACTCGGCTTGAAGAAAAATAGCGCGTCTGACTAATTCCACGACTTCGCTACTTTGTCGCGCTCGCGAGCTTGCGAAATCACGCGTCGCGCGTAATTCGAGCCGCGATTTAAATCACGTAAACGTCCCTCCTCCCGCCGACAGTTAATATCACCCTGACTGAAATCGCATTCCTTCTTTTCTTTTCGCGACAAATCTCTCTCGCTGTCAAAAAATAGGAATCCGCCAGCGATTTGCGATGATGTGACACGGTATAATTTTAATGAGCAGAATGAGAAAGGATTCAATCCAAATTTTTAAAATTTTTCTCTAAACGAAGAATTATTTTAGAATTATGATGTAAATTTATTTATTTGTGGTATTTATTTTAATGTTAATTTTCAAAAATGGTTCTGTTTTATTATCTCTTTTCATATATTACTAAATTATTATATTACTAGATTGATGTATTGAAACCTAATATACGTTTTGATTAAATTTAGAAGGTTAGTCAAGCATGATTAATAAACGTTACCGGCGAATTATATATATAATTATGAGTGATGATGCTAATTATATGGCTTCTCGCCCTTCGACATCGATTCGCGCGCGGCTTGCGCCACTGTGCTAATTATGCCGCTAATTATATTACTTTCTGCCCTTCACGGTTGACTGACTCGCATCTTGCGCCAAATAGTCGAAAATGATTTCATATCATGATTTTTATAAGGATTTTTATGATGATAACTCGTGCATCTTGGTGAATAAGTCTTTCAATATTAGCATCAGATTTTAACTCATATAATTATATGATTTTGCATTTAATGTTAATAAAAGTAAAATTATTATCATTATTTTTATTAATATTTAACAATATAATCCCTTTTGAGTATATTTAGAAAATGCATATTATCATAGATTCAATTGGCTGTCGAAGATTACACAATAGACAATTAAATAAACTAAAAATATCGTAAAAAAATCACGCGATTTGAAATCTGAAACTTTTATATTCCGAAACTTTTTAATTTAGATGTAAAGTTTCTTTCAAACCTCGATATAAATTAAAATTTTATACAAAAAGCAAATTTTCAATATAAAAATTCAATACTAATCTTAATTTTGTAAAAAAAAATTCTAAATTTGCAATAATTGAAACTATTAAGATTTAGCAGAAAAGGTGTCTGAACTCACGACAGCTTAGTACTAATAAATTCCAATAGTGATAATTCTTAAGGTTTGATCAATAATACTGTCGTTGAAAAAATTTTTTATTAAAAAAAAAATCGTGCTGTATGCAGTTCTTACCTGAAGCTGTGATTCGAGGTCAGCCTTCTGTGCGGCTAATTTCAAGGATTTCTCCTGGTACTCGGAGAGCGAGCCCTTCTCACCCTCCAACTGGCGTAGCAAGTTGGTCTTTTCGGTGAGGAGCTTGGAATTCATATCTTCTAGCTCCTTGCGTAGCTTCTCTTCCTTCTCGAAGGCCTCCTGCGCCTTCCTGGCTTTCTCTTCCAGCGCCTGCAACGAAGCCATTTCACCTTCGATCTTGCCGCCGTTCACCAGCGGGATCGGATTCTCGATCAGCACCGTGTCGCCCATTATTGATCACCCTCGAAGAAAAATCGAAGAATACACGCGCGAGTACACTTGATTTCGATTCCTTTTTCTCGTATAAGTACCGGGGATTTTCACCGAGAGAGAGAGAGAGAGAGAGAGAAGGGCGCTCCCCGGGAAGAATCGATCGATCGAACGAAGGTACGGACGTCGCGAGAAGCCTCTTTATGGAAATCGATCGCTCGATAATCGCTCGAAGACGGAAGAAACAGCGTGCGGGACTTGGGGGTACGACCGGTCCCTACTTACGTCTCGAAGATATCGAAAAGAGAGGCTTGAACATTCGCGTGAATATGTGTGGGTATACGAGGTCGAGACTTCTCCCTCTTTGTTCGTCGGGCGGGTTCGCGTAGTTTCGAAGGGGTCGGCGCGAGGTCGCGGGTCCAACTGGTCTCGGATTCGGTTGAAGCCCAACTTTTCTACCCGTGCCCGTGGTCCCTCACCGTGCCCGTTTCCGGTAGCCAGTAAGGAGCGAGCCACGACGATCTTGATCGTGGGCGTCCCCACTCCAGTGGCGCCTCGCCACTGTACGTGTAAAAATATTTATAACCGATCCGATACTACATTTCAGGAGGGT
Source organism: Mycetomoellerius zeteki (assembly GCF_001594055.1). Taxonomy (NCBI): domain Eukaryota; kingdom Metazoa; phylum Arthropoda; class Insecta; order Hymenoptera; family Formicidae; genus Mycetomoellerius; species Mycetomoellerius zeteki. Next base: position 2,390,929 of record NW_017255975.1, read on the forward strand.
GAGAGCAGGGAAGGCAAGGAACAGCTTATGTCTGCGGAGGGGGGATCAGTCTTGGACGAAATTAGAAGCGATCCGGAAGGGTTGCCCTCTCTCTCTCTCCCTCTTTCTCTCTCTCCAGCCATCACCCCCTTTTTAGCGGCTCCAGAAGGTGTAAAGTAGATAAGTGGATCGCAAAGAGATCCGCTCAAGTGAACAAGTGAAATTTCTGTGCATTGGAGCGGACTAAGAGGTTTCAACAATGCGAATTAGAAATGTTTTTGAATTTGTAATAATGTGCTCTTATTTTTTCTTCTGAATGTGTAATTTTTTAATTAGATTTTATATTATAGTGTAAATATTATATTTAAACTGAAAGTTTTATTTTTGGAAAGATGTAACAGTAACGGAAATTTTGTTATTTTTATCACAAATAATATGTGAACTGATGTATTTATAAAAATAGAGACTCAATTTAAATTAAACTATTAAAATTATAATTGAAAAAATATAGAAGAAATAAAATTATTAAAAAAAAATATATTAAAAGATTAAAAATAAATTTAAAATAAATTAAGAAAATAAAATTATTTAACAAGATTTTAAATTGCGATACTATAAATTTAATGATATATAAATCAATTATTAATAATGATAGTCGACTAGACAAAACTAACTCTTATTGCTTAATAAAAGTTTAAAAAGAGTTAAAGAAATTTGAAATTGATATTAAATTTCTTCATGAAATTTTCGAGCCAAATTTTGAACAAAATATTAAATTTCGCTGCTACATATCGAATTAATGATTCACTGTAGAATCAGCAGTTAAGTGTCAGTAACATGACGTAAAAACGACTAGATAAAATTAGAAGCGTCGACATTCCGAAGGAGACAGACCGCGATTCGAAAAATACGAGGACCATGTCTCCTAAGTGTCTGTGAAGGACGAATAATTGTATGATCCTTTTCAAAAGAGAGCCGAGTCTATTAATAAAAAACCGTTTCGGTAACATGATCGAACGTTGATTCACCGGTTGCCTTTATTATGTTTCTAATTTGGGACACCAGAGCAGTATCAGTGAACTGGAGAACGGGAACGTGTATGGATTCCCCTAATCCTCGTTAATTCGGGTTATAGAGTCGAAAATATATAGATAGTTCGAGAGCGGAGGGGGGAGGGTCACACATAGGAGGTTGACAGAATTAGAAGCGTCGACGTTCCAAAAGGGTCGACCGACACTTCTTTCCAGATTTTCCGAAATTAAGTGAAACCCTTTGCTACTAATATTAATTTAATAAAACTTGCTTTTCTATAAAGAATATATGAAAAAGTGGTCAATTTGCGAAACAACAATAAAATTAAACTTAATGAAAAAATTCAAGAAGATAAACTCATATGATGAATTTTGTAATTCCATTAAAGAAATATAAATTTAAACATTTAATGCTAGAATTAATTTGCATTCTTGTTAATTCGATCAAATTTTCTTTGATCCAAATCTGACAAATATATGAATAAGCCAAAGATGTATAAGATGATAATTTTGGTGGATTTAAATTGAATAAATAAATCTGTGTTTAGAGACAAATATATGATGCATTCAAGTTACGAAAGTATTATGAGAACAGAAAAAATATATCGAAAAGTTGATTTCGAGAAAATTTCGAATTGAAGCTGGTCGAGTTTATGCGTGAACAAGCCGCGAAAACCTGAAGACCATGCGGTGGATAAATAAACGTGTGCGTCTGGAAACTGGAGCCGTTATGGTCCGAGCAAAAGAAGAAACAAATTCCGCTGGCGATTTCGAGCGAACGATACGGTTAAGCACGAAGTCCAGGCCGTAAATCACCGTCAAATCGGAGCTTTATTTTGCCAAGTTTCTGCGGCCTTTCGGGAGCTTTCGGTTTTCGCGGAATAAATATTTCGATTTTGCAACGCTCGTTTCTTTCTCTGAAGTAACAAGTGATAACAATCATAATCTGTTATTTTGAGTCAAAGATTCCTTTGAGAAGTACAATTCAATCCTCAGAGATATTAATTGAAGAATTCAGAGAAGATAAAATTTACAGAAGCATCGTAATCTATAAAATTCACTTGAAGTGCAAAGTGTGAACCTGGAACTATTCTAAAGTGAATCTTATAAATTACAAAAAAAACAAAATTTAATAATATTTAATTTATATATATAAAAATCAAGATGTAATTAAAAGCTTTAGCACATAAAATAAAACCAGCATTTCTGCTTTGAACTGTTTAATTGAAATGTATGGGAAATACTAAAATATTTACTTTCTTCGCCGTAATCAATTCGCAGGGTGCTGATCGAGAAACGTACTTCATTCCCTTAAAACTTAAAATAGAAAGATAAATTTTGCCGATAATATATCTACAAAACATACCAAATTTGTCAAAAATACATCATAATTACTCTATTACATAAACAATTCAAAAATAGGAAAAAAAATTTATCTTAAGAGTTTCGTCAGTGTATTTTTTATATAAAAACAATTATAATTCTTTCAACAATTAGATTAATTTTAAAATTTAAAACTTTTGAATTTAAACAAATAATTTAATAAAAGTCAAATAGAAAAACAATAGTAATTGAAAAAAATTGCAACAATTTGAACGGAAGATCGACTTATTGAATTAATTATATAGATAATTTGTTTTTAAAATATTTTTAAGTAAAATGATTTGTCGAATCGGGATCTCGAAGAGATACTCACGGCCATCTCGTCCTCGATGCGAGTGACGTTGAGTAGAGGCTTGATCTTCTGCCACAACTTCCACCAAGGCCAGGTGCGGAGTTGGAGATATTTCCTCAAGTTCCTCTGGACGACTACAAGAGCCAAACGTTGTTCCTGGAGTTTCTTATAATCTTTACGGGACAGGTAACCCCTGATGTAAGCTTGCATCCAAGATACGATCTTGCTAAGACGCTCGTCGCGAAGCTCTTCCATCTGACCCAAGACTCCAGCACGGAAGAATACCTATTTTTCCAGAAGCAAAGAGGAAATGAAACATTGAAAAAATTCACTCTTATAACGGACCTAGTAAGATGCACCTCGATCATCGAACGTGATAATAAAATTTATGTAGACTGATTCATAATTTTCAGCATTCAAAGAAATGTAATTAATTTGAAGATATCCAAAGAAAGATAATACGAATAATTAAAAGATTTTCAAAAGTATATGTAATTAATAATTTAACTCTCTATAAATGCTTTAATTTTTATTTAATTTACGGTATCACTGGAAGATAATCGTAGTACATCGCATCAACTTCTATAAACTGGCCTTCCATGCCGCTTTTAGCTTGGAAAGAGGATCGTTATTCGACGAGAGGAAGTAGATAGAAATTGCCTCACGCTTCTTGAGGGATTACACCACGCTGAAAATTGATTTGGCAAAGGTATCCTTTGTTAGCGTAACTGATGATAGCTTGTCATTAATTTGCTCGAAGGCTGTAAACAGTTAATCGCCAAAGCCACGCGGTTGTTAAACTGACACTCTTCGATGTTTAATGGCCAACATTTTCGTATGACTGCTCAAAGATCATAAATATATAAATATATAAACAGTGTGTTGCACATATTGGAAAATGTATTACAGAATATTCCAAGACTCCAGACTCCCGGAAGTTTTGAGTCTTAAAATCTATTCCTGCTTCGATCTTTGAGTTTATGCTTTCATCATTTAAACATATATTTTTGAAATTTATCAAAGATTGTTCGAAAACTTAAATATTTAATTTTCTTTGTCTATATCTTGATGTTGGCGAATAAATCATCGATGCTGTAAGAACAATTCGAAAGTTCTTGAAACATCTACAGGATATTCGATGTTTTATATCTTGCGGACGTTTTCAAGGTCTTTCGTGCTGTCAATGATAAATCTGCATTTTAAAACTTTTAGAATGAATCTCACTCTGAAGAGTGAAATCTCATTTTTAAAGATTAAAAATTGAGCCGCTCTTTTTCAAGACTGGTTCAATTTTTACTCTTTAGAGATTCCATTCCAAAAAATTTAGAGAGTGCGATAGCGTTTGCGCGTCGTGATACTATCACAACGTGGACCACAGTAGGTGTCCGATACCTTGGTGTGACCCATGCGGTATTGATCACTCTCCAGATTGATCGAGTCCAGGATGATCTGGGTAGCCTTTTGCGGCTCACAAGGTTCTTGCACAGCATTGGCGCACAGAATTTTGTATCTGCATTCGTGGCCGACCGCACCGTCAAGTTTGGTTTTGCGGTTCGATGTGTTTGATGGTGATACATATTGGTATTTGACGATGTGTGTGTATCACAAAACAGACAGAAACAAAATCACCACGCCAGGTTAGAGGTTGTCGTATTATTACTTCTCGTTGCTGTAGAATCGAGAATATATCGGAGGGCGGAAAGTGAGGGAGATTCAAAGGGTAACAAATATCCTTCAAGGATACTTTGATTGGGGAGATCCACTTCATGTCGATCTCGAACAAAGTAAGACGTTCAGTTAAAGCGCGAGATCTTCGAAGAATAACTTTGCTACTAAGAATTCATTAAATTTCTACAAGAAATCGATAACTTAACAGAAAAAGAATTATAAGTAGCATTGTAAGATCAACAATTTTCATTAAAAATTAAAAAGATGATAGTGCTGTTAATTCTCTCGAATATTCACGCTTAAAGACGTATCATCCTTATCTTTATCTTTACTTATGTCTACTACCCAGTCACTAAGGGGCATCGACGTGTCAAGATTCAAATACACCAATGATAATAAACGGACAGAGTCATTTACGGTCGACGATGTTCAAGTGAAACCACCACTAAATCATTAACAATAATTCTTTACGGTGAAAAGAGTTTAAAAAATCTCAAATTAAGGAAATGGTTTCAATCGTTAAGCATCGTTGATCGCATTCAAAGCCGCACTGCGAGATCATCGTCGGCTGGGGCCAGATCGAAAGTTGGGGAAAGGGGGAAAAGGGGATAAAACGTGCCTTGGTGTGTCCAAGACGGTACGTATCAGCGTCGAGACCGGTAGAGTCCAGAATAGCCGCGGCCGCGTCCTTGGGCTCCTTCGCCTTGTCGACTGCCGCGGGCGCCAGGATCTTGTACCTAAAGGGGTATCGGGATACACGGGGCGGGGGCAAACGTGCAAATTAATTAACACAAGGGTTCTAGATACGAATTTCCGTAGATTTATACTCCGTCGTGTCATCCCCCGATCGGCCCTCGTTCCTCCTTGAGATCACTAAATCACGATTTTTAAAGGGAAAATCGGGATTCATTTCATATAGGTATGTACGTGTAACACTGTTCGAGGACTTGATCTTCTAATCTAATCGGGTATTTAAAAAAAGGCTAACAAATTCGGACATCTGGTTAGATTTTTTAACTGTTCTTACGAGACGAATTCACGGGGCAGGCAAAACTAAATGGCATTCGAATATGTACGTTGCATTCAATGAGATCGAGGGGCGACGTGCTGAATTTATAGAGCAAGATTCCATCGTGGATCGTCCTTAAGTTTCGCTGATTTATAAAAACAACTTCAAATTAATTAAGAATCATCCGTTTAATTATCATCAAATACGTGAGCTCGTAATATTAATAATAAAAATATACAGATAGAAACAAAATAAAAATTTAATAGTTTATTTCGCATTGATACTTAATATTTTATCACGCTATAAATATCGAAAGAATATTTTTTGTCGCGATTTCAGAACGTGGATCTTTGGACCATCCACGTGGAAAAATTTGTCTCTAATTCTTCGAACATGGGATGTGAAAAGTGACTAATCCACTAATTTAGAAATAACGAAGTGGTAGAATTGTCAAAACCATTTTTATCGAGGGTACGTCAACTAGCCTTAGTGTGACCAATCCTATAGCTGTCCGGATCAAGAGCGATCTCTTCGAAGCACTTAGCCGCGGCAACCTTGGGTTCGCTCTGCGCGGCCATTGCGGCCGGCGCTAGGATCATGTAACTACACGGTACACAACATAAATTCGGTTACTATATGCGTTAAATTCGAGGATAATAATCCTTCATGATGCTCCTGATTTCGCGCAAAAAACAGATTGGAAAGTTATGTCCTTTATCATAGAAATGTTAAATTATAAAAAATATATACAGAAGAAATTAGGGGATAAGAAGATTATCTTTTTAAATTCTTTCCGAAAAATTATTCTAATTCCGTAGCATTTTGAAATCTATCGTTTCCAACTGACTCCCGTAATTAATACGAAACGAAGAAACTAATGTAATTAAATAATCACATTAAAGTTATCACTAATTAAAATATAGTTAAATAATATAGTGATTAGAAAAATCCGCCATGTCGATTATGTTTAAAGAGATATAATAATAATTTGGTATAATTATAAAAATTAAATTTAAAACAATAAAAACTTAATAATAATTTTAATTGGCTAATGAACTCAAAAAATATCGACATAGCAGATTTATAAAATATATAAATTATTGTGAAGAATCGAAGAAATATAGATAATTTTTAATTTCTAAAAAAAGTAAAACTTTAGATCATAAATACTTCTATCTTCCAAACATTAGAAAGTTTTTAAAAAAATCTGACGACATGGAAACATATCATCATATTTATGTACACTTAGAAAAGACTTAATTCCTCGAGCCATTGAACTTTTCGAGTTTCCACAAAATAATCAATCGCAGATAAAAGATAAGGAGGATTCTTACCGTAGCTTGAAATCAGGATACACCATTCTGTTGGGGAAACCTTTACGACAGATACGGATGCCTTCAAGCACACCGTTACAGGTGAGCTGATGCATAACCAGATGAGAGTCAATCACACCCGGCTGCTTCAACTCGTTGGGGATGATGCAACGGACAAAGTGAGGCTGGGTGGCACGCAAAGTGGTCATCAGGTTGTTCAACTGCTCCTTATAAGAGGACGATACAGTGGAGAAGCCACCACCCTTCTTGCCACGTCCGCCCTTGGCACCGCCGCCGCCGCCAGCATCACCGGACTGACCGGGATGATCAGCGAAGATCTCCACCAGTAATTTGTTAGAGGATTTCTTAAACTGATCGACCACCGTGTCGTTCAGCGGATCCTTGTTCTTCTCTAGCCAACCAGTGATGTTGTATGGTACCTGAAGCCCAAAGAAACTTTCAATTTCATCTTTTCTTTATAAAATAGAGAATCTATATGTCTTCGAACTTCCATGACGATAAGTAAAATCGATAAATAAAATTATCGAAGAATCAAACTGTTTCTTAAAGCTATGTAGAATTAATTTCTTGCAAAGATATTAGCCTTTTTTTAAAACACTATAACTGTTAATTTTCTTTGTATGAAGTAATATCTTAACGTTATATTTTTAAAAATACAATTAATACCATTTTCTTTTAGCAAAAAATTAACTCCAACTTTTTTAAGAATGAGGTGGTGCATGAATTTTTTTTAAGTTAGATCATATTTTATATAAAGTAAAATAAAAAATTCATACATTGCCAGCATAATGGCCGATAGCGAAGTGGGCCGCTTGCTGGCCCGGCTTGGGCGGCTTTGGCTTCAGATAGTTGGGACTCTTGCCGAGATGGTTGTTGTTCAGTTTCTCCTCGAAGGTCTTATCGGTGGCCTTGGGGAACATAGACTCTTCCTCAAGAATGGAGAGGATACCCATAGGCTGTGTTGGGAAAAAAATACAAAGAAACCCATCAGAATCTGTTACATCTCGAAAGATTTCGCATTTTCCAAGAGTAGCGTTATGCAAATAATGTCTTCTTCTTTCTCACCGTTAATTATGTGAACATATTTCTGTTAAATCGCGATTGATTCTTAGCGCCAAAGTTCTACTAATAAAAGAAAAGAAATGGAGGCGTTCTCATTATGCGAAACGTTTGCGAAAGTGTCTGCAAAATATTTTCGCGTATAGCAAACTTCGTTAGTGCCTCAACTTTTACTGAAAACGCTAAACACTTTCTCTCTTTGATGATATACTTTGTTATCTACTCGATACTGTAACATTAATGTACCTTTACTTTTGCGACGGTTAATTAATTATATATTATACTCTCGAGCGTGTAATACATTAATAATTAATCTTGCATATTACGTAAGAGGAAAACCCCAACGCTACTCTTAGTAATGTGCGTTATCTATAATTCTACAGGATAGATTTATCAAATAGATGTTTCGGCAATGATAATTGCACCTTAATAGATGCTTAATTTTCTTTTCAAATAAAATAAAATTGTAATATTATTTATGACTCTCTCTCTCCAAGAATAAATCTAATACAAATAGAAAAGTACTATATTTAGTTCTCTCTTCCACTTTCATTGTAGTTCATACTTGATTTTCGCATTAAAGAAGAGGAAATCCAAAACCAAAATGTTTGCGTTTACTTTAACTTCATTTAGTGAATACCTACATCCTAATTGTTAGAAATTTGTCTCTATTGTGTTAGGAATATATAATTTACTCACTGTAGAGGTTCACATAGACATTTTACTTATATTAAATTAATTTTCTTTGTATTGCAAAATTTTATATTTTGAAAGTGCAATCATCATTTCCTATATATCAATCTTTTCATTCATTATACATAAGCTACAACGATATACATGATATTTCGGGTCCATCGCGTAAATTTTCAATCATAAACGCCAAAATTCTATTCAAAAGAAAAATCAACATTTTATACAGAAAGACTATAATTGTAACAGCCTTTGTTCAAAAAGAGAATTTATTTAAATGTGAAAAATACAGGAATTTGACTTGCACAATTTATTTAAAACACTCGTTAATTTTGAATTACTACTCAGCTTTAAACAAAATATTAAAGTGATAAGTCTTTGAATATAAAAAATAATTCTGAAGTTAACGAAGGATCCGCGAACGAAATTTTACACGCTAGACCCATGGCATGTAATGAAGTACATACATAATTATTATACACACATAGGTGAGAAAGTACAAAATGGCAGGAGACACACAATATTGGCAATACAACAATGGGCAAGCTAAATTCAAGCGCGAATTGATGCATTACTGGATCATAGTCGAGTGATCCATAATACTGAATCCGTGTCCTGCGCGGACCCATCGTTTTACCTTCTCGATCAGATTGATCGTTGGTTCCAAATCCATGCCGAAATCGATGAAGGTCCACACGATACCTTCACGCTCGTACTCTTCCTGCTCGAGCACAAACATGTGGTGATTGAAGTACTGCTGTAGCTTCTCGTTGGTGAAGTTGATGCAGAGCTGCTCGAAGCCGTTGTACTGCATACGTTCATGCACCACGATGCACACAGGCACACAGCGAAGAGACAGAGAGAGAAAGAGGAGAGAGCGAGAGAAAAAGAAAGAGAGAAAACAGTGAAGAAAACGGGACGCGATTGATAGGACACCATCCATGTCCAGTCGGTTGGTCCTTTGATCTTTCGATCGGTTGGAACTTCTCGCGACGTAATCGAAGGCGGCATTTATAATCATTTGAGTAAATCGATCAGAGAGAGTTCAAAGAAAACAAAAATTTATTTCATTATCTTGACTTGAGATAATTAAATATCAATAATATAAATTCCATCGCGTAGACGAATTGCATCACCTTTCAATTGACGTGGCGAGAGGCAAAAAAAAAAAGATAATGCTGAGTGAAAGTGTGACGGTAGGTAATAGTGTTAGTGTTCGATCGAGCAGATAGACAAAACAGGAACACATTCAGCGTATATATCTCGAGCGTGTATATGCTATTCAGAGAAATTTCCGAGTCTTCTTGGCGATCGGGATCGCGATCTGTCGATCTGCCTCGGCCGGGTGATACCTTTTCGATCAAATCGATAGTCTGCTGGAGATCCATGCCGAAGTCAATAAATGTCCATTCAATTCCCTCACGCTTGTACTCCTCTTGCTCGAGGATGAACATGTGGTGGTTGAAGAACTGCTGCAACTTCTCGTTGGTGAAATTGATGCACAGCTGCTCGAAACTGTTGAACTGCTCGACCGAGTAGCGCAGCGGAGTGGACGGGGGCCCATGCGAACGGGGGGTTTAAGCGAAGAACAGAGAAAAAAGAAACAAGGGGGAACAGCCGTCATTAATGCTGCCTGATGACTCGAAAGGAAAACGCTCGACCGATGACTTCGATCCGTAACTTTCATCGTTCGATTCCGGGACTAGGGCGAAAGGGATGGATCGGGGTCGAGAGGGTGTCAATAGGGTGCACTCAATGTGCCCTTGGGGATTTATTCTTGTACATGCGATGAACTCGAAAAATTTTGAAAAACTAAAATAATTAAATTTCAATTACATCTAAATAATTAAATTTAGATAATTATACCGAATTAAGTCCCAATATTGACACGGTTTAAATAAAAGTAGATGACTATGCTTTTCAAGTTCGTCGCATGGATTCAAAGACACTCGCTTGTGCCGTTATGTGGTAAATTAAAAATCATGATGAACACTAACAGTTCATTGTTGTGTTACATCAATATGTTAGTTTATCCAAATAGAATTTATTAAGTGGATAAACTTTCAATGTAAGTTTCTAAGTAAGGGACAGACACTCAATGTGTTTTTGTATACGTGGGGCAGGAGCAAGGTGTATAATTGTCAGATCATTATTTATTATTAATTGACGACTCATCATCGCTTTTCGAACGAATTAATTTCTCGTTAATTTTAGCCTTATATAATTATTAATATTCTATATAATTATTATTACTAATTATTTCATATCTGATTTTTATTCTAAGACTCGTTGATTAATGTCACGCTGAACGGTGTATTTTTTAATCATCGAGCTCTAAAATTTTGGACGGGTTGACATTCAGTGCTCGTCACAGGAGCTTTGCTGAAGTCTAATATTCTCACAATTCGTTCATCTTACAATTGATTTGGCGCAATAAGTTTCTATCAATAATAAGCTTCGTTAATTTATCGATTTTTTTCTTTCTCTTTTTCGCTTCACGATTCGTCCCGGTCTTTTCAGGATTGCGAACCGGATCCAGTAGATCGTCAAAGAAAAGACAATGATGTTTGATTGTCGTTCAATCTGTTGAACGATTTTGGGGAAATTCTAAACGAGCACGATATTAGTGCCGTTGAAGACATGATAAGGGACAAGAAAGAGAAAAAGTGGCTTAGGTACCCGTATTAAGTACCTTCGGCGTCTTCGTGATTCTCGAAGAGCCAGAAAGATTGCAACAAACATAAGCATGAAAAACCGGTCAAACTTAACCGGAAAGCAACATTAACATTTTGTAATTCTTGCGAAGTTCCAGAAATCTGTTCGCTCAAGCTCGTTCATGTTTTGCTCGTTCGTTGTCCGTGGGATCGATCAACTCCCAGAGTGCCGGATCGATGTATTCAAACCTTGATTTGGGGTAAATAACAATACCTTCTCGATCAGCTCGATACAAGCTAACAAGTCCATGCCGAAATCAATGAACACCCAATCGATGCCCTCTTTCTTGTACTCCTCTTGCTCGAGCACGAACATATGGTGGTTGAAGAACTGCTGCAACTTCTCATTGGTGAAGTTGATACAGAGTTGCTCAAAGCCGTTGAACTGCCATTTTTTGCGTTTGCAATGCGTAGGAACGTGCGATAGGAATAAGAGTGGAAAAGAAGACGGTACAGAGACGAACAGAATAAGGAAAGGGAGAGAGACAAAAATCATTATCAGTGACACAAATATTCCAGCAGAATTATAATAAATAAGTGTCTGTGTCATGTGTGTTGAGTCTAACGTTTTTAATTTTTTAAAAATTCTGATATTTAAAAAAAAACAGAATTTGTTACCTCGAAGATTGCTGAATTTAATTTTAATCTCCGTAAATAAATTTTTCAAATAAATCAAGTAACATTTACTTCGTTTTTTACAATTTGTAATTTCAATAATATAATTCTTATTTAAAAATTCTTCTCTTTATCCAATCTAAAAATTCTTATAATTTCTCACTTTCTGTCTCATTCTTATAGTTTTTAAAAACTATCTATATAGAATAATTAAAAGAATGCAAACTATAAGCTTTTTTAAAAATTGATTGAAATGTTCTCGATAAAAATTAAACTTTATGAGATTTCGATGATAACATTTTTGATAAAATTTTGTCTTTGACATAGAGGAGGGAACTAAAACTAGCCTAAGCGGAATGCGACAGGAAGGTCGATAATAATACATGCGGCCGAAACCGCGAGATCGACAACACAAATAGAATAAAAGAAAGGCTCAGGTGAACATAAATGGCTGACGATAAGAAAACAGTGGACAGTCACTTTGTTTTTAGGAAGTAAGCGTTAGAGTCGCGGTCTCCTCTGATCCGTGATAAATCATCGGGGATTTCCGCACGCTTAGTTATCTCAATTCTCGTATCGTATCATTCGTTCGTCATTCAACTTTAGTTATCCCGTTCTCTTTTGCTTCCGGCCGTACCCCGTCTGTCGGGTTTTTATCCGGCCAGGAATCGATCGATCCATTGTCCTAATGTACCTTCTCGATCAAATCGATACATGCGACCAGGTCCATGCCAAAATCTATGAAGGCCCACTCAATGCCCTCCCTTGTATACTCTTCTTGTTCGAGGACGAACATGTGGTGGTTGAAGAATTGCTGCAGCTTCTCGTTGGTGAAGTTGATACAGAGCTGCTCGAAGCTGTTGAACTGTTCGAGAGCAAGAAACAGGCATGCATATGTGTATATCATTTTCTCTTTTTTTCTCCCTCTTGACACTTTTTAGCTTTCGTAGGTCTTTTGTCCTGTTTCTTTTAAGGGATTTCTTACACACATTTACAGCATCGATTGGCATTGTGAAACTGCCCAAAGTTTCGTTTCGAAATGGTTAACATACATAAAAATATTCTTAATGAACTTTTTTTTTAATGTAATGGGACATATATGGAAGCAATAACTGTCTTCTTCAAGACTGATAAGGTAATTCTAACATGTTAATCATATGTTATTAATATTATCTTATTTAATTTCTCTTTTCTAATAAAATTATTGAAAAAACAAATTTGTGAAGTTTAAATTATTTTGTCGATTCAAAACTTCGGGCTGATGAAAGTCTCATTAAGAGGGATTTTTTTGTAGGGCACATAATATAAATCGGTGGTGTTGTGCACCGTTTATCGCTGGGACAGATTAATATCAATCACATCGCGACCTAGCACGAGGTCGTTCTTTCGGGTTTTGGGTTTAAACTTATCATGTCAGAGAAAGTTCTAATGTTTCGATTTATGTCCAGAATATCAATCGATTTATAAAACGGAACACAAAAAAAAATCAAAATACAAGATTTACGCTAAATTCAAAGTTAATTGAAAATGTATCGTATATTTTTATCCAATCTTCATATTTTTGTACAACTACATAGAAGTATCGTTAATAATCTGGACAACTTGTGGAGTTTTTCGGATGTATGAGAGGTCAGATCACAGACAAACAATAAGAAAATTAACGCATTCAATTTATAATAAATAATATGTAATAAATATTTGTAATAAACAAAGATATTCATGTTAGATTTTAGTTTTGAATGCAGTCAATTCTCGTGTCTGTGATCAGATGTCTTTATGAATACCAAATACATAGGGTCCAATAATATTAGTATACTGTCAACTATCATTACCAATTCTATCAATACATCAATGGGAAAACCAGAAAATGAGTGAAAATCGTAAAAGAGTGGTTTCTGCACGATTCCTGACCGTCCTGTTTGCAAATGGACAGTTGAACAAAAGTGCTAGTAATTCAAAATAAGGGAAGATAGGCTAGTGGTTAATCATCTCTACACCATGTTCTACGTGAAGTCCACTGTTTCAATGGTGACAATGAATGTCCTTTCGATGAATGAAAAAATAATCCTTTTACCTGCACGCTGTCCCACTTGGAATCAGATAGAGCGAATGAGCGTTCTTCAGGGAATCTAAGAATATATCTAAGAGCACTCTCGATAAAAGGATTCGACAAAAATTTGGATATATTTTTCAATAAGAAAAATTTCGCTACTTCTATAGAAACGTGCAGAAAAATTAGGGGCAATCGAAGAGGAATTTTCCGAAATCATGCGTTTTTCAAGAGAACAAATGATAATACATAATTATTTTTATAAAAACTCGGAATAATACTTTTTTCCCTTTGCACGATGTTAATTGATAATATAATAAATAATAACAAATTACAAGAATATTAATAAAAATTAATCATCTCATTCAATAAAAATTCACAATTTATTCAAGACAGAATGAAATTATTCAGGAAATCAACAGAACATTTAGATTCACATTGAGGTTCACAATATCCTAAAAAAGGCATTTAAGGAATCGTGATGAAATTATTCCATAAAAATAAAATTCCCAAATCTATTCAGAAGATAGAAATCCAGTCAGAGGAGTCTAACATCTAAATTCATATTGAGGTTTATGGCAACCTCAAAGGAACGATGATACATATCTAGGGAAAGGACAGTCTATGAAGATCTAAAATATCTTTTGGAGAAATTCATACTTCGATAAGATTAACGTGCGGGACCTAAAAAGGCTTTAGACCTCCTAGAGAGATCGAAAAACAAAGAGGAGGGCGGATTGATCGTTCACCTTCTCGATCAATTCGATACAAGCTAGTAAGTCCATGCCGAAGTCAATGAATTGCCAGACGATGCCCTCCTTCTTGTACTCCTCTTGCTCGAGAACGAACATGTGATGATTAAAGAACTGCTGTAACTTCTCGTTGGTAAAGTTGATGCAGAGCTGCTCGAAGCCATTGAACTGCGAGATACCGAGGTAACGAAATATGATTACGGGTTAAATTCTCTGAGAAGATTTCTCGTTCGACGGAGACTCGAAACGCCTTGTGAATCACGGTTCACTTCTCGTCATGCTCGATTTTGAGTGTCTTTCTTTTCTGTTTTACTTTGTCATGGGGAAAAGTAAAGTCTGTATGGATCGAAAGTACGAAAATTTTTCGCACCTTCGGTATTTTCTTTTTCCTTGTATTCGATTATATTTTCGTTCACGTCGACGATTCGAAAGAGAAGTTTTTAAAGACATTTACTTTCTCTTTCTTACTGCTACTTTTCTTGATATTATACAATGAACACTGGAAAATTCATATAATGGCAAAGAAACTTTTTTTATAATTCTTTATATGAAATATTTAAATAATTAAAGTACAGATAAATTTGATCGATTAAAATTCTCATCTAAACATAAATTTGCTTTTTGTAAAAACTAATTTGCAAGAATCGTTTACTTTTAATAATTTTCTATTTGTTCATTTTTTAATTTGTACCAAAGATAAACGTAAAACATTATTTTGTCATTATATATATTTTTCAGGCTACCTTGTATAAAATTTATTAGAAAAATGTCTAATTAACGACAAAATAACCGAATCTAAATTACTGAAACTTTAGCAAGAATTTTATATAAAAATCGTCGACGATCACGTTACGTATATACGTATATGTGTGTCTATATATTTATAGATCGCGCCTCGAGAGAAACTTACGTCGAAGATCTCGAAACCGGCAATATCCAATACACCGATAAAGTGCTGCCTCTTTTGTTTGGTGTCCAGGGTCTCGTTACACTTCTTCACCAGCCATTTGAATAGCCTGTCGAACATCGCCTTTGACATGGCACCTACGGAATAGGCTACCTGGTCCTTGTTACGACCCTGGGTGACGAACTCGTTACCGACCTTGATCCTTGGTTTCAGCAAGTTCTTGTAAAGGTCGGCACAGTCGCAGCCAAGCAGCTTGGCCACGCGATCACCTTCCTAAAGTGTAAAATATGATTATTCTTTCTTGCAACATTCTTTCTCATCGCACTAAAAAAAGAAACGAAACGATAATAGCTTAATAAAAATAGATTTTAACGCTTATAATTTCTGACTCAAAAAATTTCAACATATGTAAAAAAAGAAAAATTAGAATGTAATTGTATGAAAATTTAGTTCGGAAAATCGATTAATATGCACTCGTGCACCTAGATTTTTATTTTTTGAGAATAAAAAAATGAACGGCACATTTAGAAATATGAAGCAAAATCATTTCATAGTTCTAAAATATTTGGTTAAAGTAATTTCATAGTTCTAGAATATTTGAAATAATTTTCTCTTAATTAGAAATTTGTTTTAAAAGGTATAAAAATAAAATAGAAACTAATGATAATTAAAAATAAATAGAAATTAATGATAATTGTGGCCTCTTAGTAGCTATTCAAAGACACGTACTTCAGTGCCATCTGCTTCAGCCTGTTCCTCACGACCCCTCTGCTTGAATTTCATGCCACCCATGTGCATAACAGCCGCGGTGATTTTGTAGATGTCATCCTTCTCTTCTTGGGTGAAGCCCAACACGTCAAAAGCTTGCTGTTACCAAAAAGAAACCTCATTAAACTCTCATCTCGCGACGTTCTCGTATCGTATATATATAGAAATTGTTTAAAATTACGAGGAGTTGATTCACGAAAGATATAAATTTTTCAAACGTACTTTATACATCTTTTGGATCTTTTATTATTTAAATTCTGTTTCGAAATTTTGTTGCAGACGAAAAATCAAAAGCTACATTTTATTGACAGATTCAGAGATTCTGAAGGATAAATTAATAATGCTTTATCGTCTATCGCAAATCAAATTCAGAAAAGGGATCAGAAAAACGATAATCACTAATCACTCCTCGAACATGATTCTCGTTATCAATTTCCATAAACTTACATAGACGAATGAAAGTTAGTGGAAACACACAAGGACAATACAAACGCTCCCACGCATGCCGAACGATCGATGCAACCGGTTACGGTGTAAACCAGCAAGTAAGCTAACGTTATTTATCATCGTTTCAATGTTAAATGACTTCTTCGACGTTATTTTGATGACAAATAACGTCACTTATTTTCTGGAAAATCGTTCAGCTATATGTAACGTACGTGGAAGCTGTGTGAAAAAGAAGAAAGAGAAAGAGAAAGAAAGCCAGCGTGGCATAAAGCTTGGTTTCACCACAATATCAATTAAAATTAATTATTTTACGATCGATCGAAAAACTTATTCTTGTTTTAAAAAATAAAAATTCTGACAAATTGTGTAACAATGTTTTTAAAACTTTCTCTAATTTTGTAACTATTTTTTAAAAATATACATTTATTGAGTATATACAATTTGTGACTGTCGATTATTATAATCCTAAATTATTTCTTAACTAATTGAACCAGAATTAAAATTAATCGGTATCGAAATCGCTTGCTAAAAGTTTAACTTTAATCGTAGGTCAATCGATTTCTCTCTCATTTATTTCCAGTTGTGTAATTCTGGAAAAAAATCGATTGACATTGGTAAAACCAATCGAAGTGTTCTTGCAGCAACAGCGAGCCAAAAAGCGAAAGCGAAGCTCGTGTTATATGGCGATAGCTTCTTTTTTCTAAGCTCTGAATATCAACGCGAATTAAAACAACCTACGTGGTCTTTCACAACCATAAAGTGCCAGAAAAAGATCTAAGAAGAAGAAAATTCGAAGAAGATGATAAAACCACGAGCTTGATTTCTAGATCGCACTCTTCGCGAACTGTCTCTTTTGTCTCTTTTGTGATAAAAAGGCTTTCAGGGTCAGCCTGAATGATTCCTCGTGGTCTTGGTTCTAACCCCCTCACTTCTTTGAGGGGCAGCTTGGGTCTTCTTTACGAAATTCAACGTCGTTCTCGATCGATGAAGAATCGCTTCCTTAAGGCTGCGTCTTTGATCAAATCTACCAAAATTTCAACCAGGGATGGAACGTTCTCACAGGAAGAAGAACTACCATAGATGGGGAAGGGGTAGGAAATTCAACGGGGTCATAAACTACTGGAACATGATGCTCGAAGTACCGCTGAGTTTCTTTAAACCGAGATGAGAAAGAATTTCTTTTAAGAATTCTTAAATTGCTCCAAGTTAAAAAAACTGGAGTAAATATCAAAGAGGGGGGGGGGGAGGAGAAATACGGAAAAACTAGAAAATAATACTACTATATACATAGTTACGCAGTAATCGATAATGTAGCAACAATCCAGTTATCTAAATTATTTAATCATATAATATATGTACATTTAATTCAAGTTTACTTTTTTGAAATTCAATTTTATATTTTTGAAATTCTGATTAATAAAATTTGAAATTAATAATAAATAATATTAAATAATAATATTAAAATTCTGTCCATAAGAAATATTAATAAAAAATATAATACCACCTAATATAAAACAGTACATAACAATATATAACAAAATTACACTAAATAACATTTATAAAAGAAATATTAATCTTATAGTAAAAATATTGTGTTACGTCAATTTTATCGAATTTTTACGTATTTTATCGTAATTAAATGTCCAAATAATAAATTAAAATAAAAAGGTTTTACAATTATTAACTTTGACATTTTTGCCTCAAAAAATAAATAACAAAAAATATAAAAGCATCCAAGTTTTACAAGATTAAAAATTTTAGGTAATTGCACAAAATTATTGCTCATTATTGTCCGCATTTGTATATTCTGATAAACCAATATCTAAGACAGAAAAACCGTAGCGATGTCGATCTTCAAAAGATCTTCTATCCTTTTAATAAACAAACTGTTGTCTTTTTATTAATTTTCATTACTACAACTTTTCATTAGTATAAATTTTCATTACTATAAACCGTTAATTTTAATCTATTGAACGTATAAATCAAGTGTCCAAACGCGAGATTTTTTGATCGACGTCGCTGATACAAAAGATGGATTTACATATCTATATAATTTAAAAATACGGGAAAAGATAAAAATATGATAAAAAGAAAAAAACTTTTACAGGGCGAAACAGGAGAGGCATCGTTTTTACAACCGGCGTGATATCTAAGGACTTACGTCCGTCAGCAAACATTCCTCGCCATCATCGACGTTGGGGATCGTGATTTTTCCTTGGGACACGTTGACATACTCGTATATGTTGTTGGATAAGAGACAAATATCTGTGAAGCATTTCGGAGAATAAGGTTTGCAGTTTCAGATTTTGTTTCAGTTTGTTCCTAAAAATCCAATATTCAATCCAGCCTTAATCAATCGGCGGTCATTATTGATTTGCGACACGCGACACCGAGCTTCAATCGTTAATCAATTGTGCTATCAATTTTTGAGACTCAAAAGATCCATCGCGAAAAAAACTTTTGACTATACCTTTTCCAAAAAGATATTTAAAAATTTAAATTTTAAATTTGATATAACTATATATTTCCGAGAGAAATTTTTTATAAAATATATTTTCTCAAAAAACCTATTTGTTCAACATTATTTTAAACTCAGAAACAATTTTTCAATTTTGTCATAAAAAAATATATTTTTGTTCAAGAAATTTTTTTAATTCTTCCATTTAGCAAAAAGATCTTTTTGGAAGATGATTGAGTCGCGAAAAAGACAAAGAGATTGCATTTGCGAGCGCATGTTTTCAACAGTCTGGACATATACAGGACGGACGATAATAGTGTGATGGGCGTATCGGGGAGCGGGTAAATGGGGGCGATGAGTTCCTATCTTGATAGAAGAGAATATTTTTTCAGCGTGAGAAGTCTCGCGCTCCCAATCTCCCCGCGCCCCGATTGCGGCAGGCAGCTTTCGCAGGCGGGGGGCGAGGGGGGTGACGATTCCTCGGGCAAACTTCAGCATCACTTTGTTTGTTGCTCAATAAGAAAAGCAGAAAAATAATTATTTTTATAAGCTAAATTGAAGGGAATTAAAATTAAGGGAATCCTAAAGATTCTCTGACGTGATCGCTGTTTTACCGATAAAATACGACACAATACGTGATCTACAATACATACATACAATTTACGAAACATCGACACATCACTAGATACTATTACATAAATATCGTACACATATATACATACACATAAATTTTTGTAAGGTTCTCGTATCAAAAGATATGTAAGTCTAATTCTAAGAATTCAACATTGTTTTCTTCGTACAATTTACATGTCTGGAGACTAATTTTGTAAGTACAGATTACAAAGCAATTATGCTTTTATATCAAACAAATGTTGTCACTTGATAATTCTAAACATTATATTCGATTAAAAAATGATAAAAAAGAGACTTCAATTTAAAAACAAGTAAATAAAGAAGACCACATTCATATATATATATATATATATAATATAGACCATATATATATATATATATATAAAGGATTCCAAGTCTGTAAAAGTAATACATACGAAAATCTTTCACAAAAATTATTACGTTCGGTAAAACAGACGATTTTAGGATCCCCTTAAGCCATCTGAATGAAAAAAATAAATATTTAATTTGTTTAACTCTGCAATTTTGTAAATTAATCGAATATGTAATTGTGATTATATAATGATTAAAATAATCATTGAGATATCCGACTTTAATTGTTTGAAAGATAATTACAGTATGGGTATCTCCCTTTCTTACAAAAGTTTTTAATATTTCTTCTACAATATAATATTAGATCAAAATAAATCAATATTTTTAAATAATTTCATAAGAAGCCACAAGGGAGTCTGAATTTCGCCGAGGCTCGAAAACACCCTGGGGGCTGGACTTACGTCCGTTGTATCCATGGCTGCGCAATCGTTGACTCCCGGAATTCTGGTCTTACCCTGGTTAATGTACCTGTAGTCGCTGATCCGGTTGCTCAACATAGTTTCTGTATTAGTTTCTGTATTAGTTTGTTCTTTTTTCTATCCATGCTCGATCTTGTGATTGGCAAGCAAGTGCGATCATCGACATTCCTAGTCCCTTTGTCCATCCATAAAAAGTTTACTCTTTTTTCTCGGAAAATATTTTTTAACCAAATTAATCAGCTGATAATTATTTTGATAAAATTAATTTGGACATCTTAGGTCACAAAGTAACTGGTATCGTCGATGCTCGCGATAGAAAAGATAATAGCAAGTTATTATCGGCGAGTACTTGCTGAAAAAAATGAGAGTGCGATAGAGAAGAAGAAAAGAGAGAAAGATATCTCTCAAAGATATGTTTTTCTTTATAGAGAAAAAAGGGAAGAAGTTGTAATAATATACAGATGTCCGCATGTAACGCTGTAAGAATATATTCGGTTAATCACGTGGCACATTGAAGAGCTGCAATGGAAATACAGAAGAGCAGAAAGAAAGAGAAAGAAAGAAAGAAAGAGAAAAACGTTGAGAAATACAGCTAGCACATAAGAAGAGATAATAACATAGATAAACATCTTCATACTAAATAAAAAAAACAGGATATGTAAGTAAAAGCTAACACCAAAAAAATTCAAAATGAAAAAGAATCGTCACTCGGTGAAGTATTCAGTGAGCGATGACACTTTTCCGGAAGCGGTCGCTGTATATACGGAAAGGCGACAATTATGTACACAGAGGAGCTAGTGCTTAGAGAATTGGACCAGCGAGCTTCGAGAATAGAAATATGTATACAAAGTAAAACGATTAATGTAACTATAACAATTTCAGAAACAAATTAAGATTACGTAAATAAGCAGAAATTATCTTCTTTTTTTTTCTTTTATAAAATAACATAAAAAGCTTTTCCGCGAAAATGGAAATTAAACTAGGGATGCACTGGATATCCGAAAAGTATCCGGTATCCGGTATTACCCGGCACTTTTTTACTATCCGACCGAATAACCGGATATCATTAGTATTCAGGAATATATCCGGTTGAAATTTTATATCATTAAATTGTTGATTTGTTATTATACAAATGTGGTTTAGAAATAAGTATGCATATTCATAAATGCCATATTAATATCTTATACATTGTTGCAAAATTACAATTTTTTATCTACAGCCCTTTTTTTTTAGAAGATCAGAAATCCGATCGAATATCCGGAAAATGTCGGATATTAGACTCGAAGAAATTGCCTTCTCGGATATTCGACCAGATACCGGATATCTGATGTTACATTCTGTCCGGATATCCGATATCCGGTATCCGGTAATTTTACGATCCGGTGCATTCCTAAATTAAACAATAATTTGGAAATTAAACGGAAGAAAAAACGCGCATCTAAATATCAGTTACGTAATATTATCTTCATAATCAGTATTTATAACATTCTCGCTAGGAGGTACGATAAATATAATAATAATATTACGTAAATCTGATAAAATACAACGAAACGTACAAATTATAAAAGAGAATATATTAAATTTTATATATACATTTAATTCCTATTATCTCAATGGAATTTTTTTTACTGACATAATCATTGATGCCAGCTGGTCCAGGTCGTTGCACTTACATCGGTAACCAAAAGCTCTTCGCCGTCATCGAGGCCAGGAATCGTCGTCTTGCCTTGCGATACAAAGTAGTAGTCGGTGATGTTGTTGGACAGCAGACACATCTCTATAGGGTGACCGAATAGAAAGAAAAAAACATGCGGGTGGTTAGAACAACGGATGGTGGGCCATGTTTTTTAGTGGCTTTCCATCGTGCTACCTAAAGGGGTCGTATCTACAGGGGATCTATGAACCCTTGCGAGTCCGCGGGTTCTCTCAACTGTGTCTCAAAGTGAAA
>NW_017255975.1:2413468-2428128 GCF_001594055.1 Mycetomoellerius zeteki
GGAAAGAGGTAACAACAAAGAGAGATTCCACCTGTGCTCATCAGGGGTCCAGCTCGACGAAGAAACTATCAAAGTACTTGCCTTCTCTTCAAAAAATATTAGTTTTTCTTTTCTTATTTATAAATATATATATATTAATTTAAATCACGAATTTGTACTGTGACATTCTATAATAGCAAAATTAATTAGATTTAGATCAAGAAGAACTTTTTAGAACTTCTAGAAAAGTCTGCCTTTTCTTATTCTTAATATTTATTCTTTTTTGAAAAATATTATGATATATATTTCTTGTTAATTTCAACGGGTTGTTTTCAACCTGTCGTTTGTAATGTTTCTATAAACATTTTTATGCAAATGTGCTTTATTGAATTTTTAAGGAATACAATTTTCTGAAAGCTTCTGAAATTTCGATTATACATATAACAGTTTCGAGATAGTTTCTTCGTCTATAATGTCAACGTTCGATACTTAGAATACTTGGTACGCTAAAAGTACGTTTCTACAATATAGCTCTGCAAAATACCGCTGCTCCTTTTGCGGATTACGCCTTTGCTAGGAAATTATATACAAAATGTTCCAGCTCTCCCTCTTGCAGCGGAGAGATCTACTATACAACACGCTATTCTACAAGAGATACGTTACTGTCGTCGTTGAATTTCTACTTTGGAATAATAATTCTATTTCATTTTTTTTCCTTAGAAAACAAAACCAAGTAATCTTAAGTAAAATTCCTTGAAATAAAATAAGATTTCTTTAATTTATCGGGATAGTTTTAATTTTTTTCAGTAAAGTTAGATTTTAATTATATTTAATCTAATTTTAAAAAAATTAGACCTAACTTAAAATTACAAAATTCTATTTTTAAAAATGGATTTTATTTAGAAATTATAAATTTCTCGATTTCCCAAATTTTATCGATTAAAATTTACAACTTGTCATATTCTTGCACATTTCTTTGCTTCGAAGTTTTTAATATTAAATCAAGAATAGATTTTCTTCCACTTGAAATTATTAATGAAAATCAATTGACAGTAAATGTAATATAAAATTACCTAGTAAATATTGAATTACATCATCCGATCAAGAAAATCGACCTCGACAGACACGTTTCTCTCACAATACCCCGTTCTAGAGGCGTTACGAATTGCCTGCTACAGTTCCTCCAGGCAACGTAATATACAGTTAATCCACGAAAACCGCCAACTGTGGCCAGCAACTGAGTCTAAGGTATCATATACAAAGTAGTAAATGAGAGGCGAGAATCCTACGATATATTCATCATCGTCAGGTTCTTACGTCGGTCAGCAGACACTCCTCGCCGTCGTCGACGTTTGGGATCGTTGTCTTGCCCTGAGATACGAAGTAGTAATCGTTGACGTTGTTCGATAGGAGGCATATCTCTGCGTGGAATGAGGATAATTCGATTGAAAAATTTTGCTGGTTCGTGAAAGGAAAGAGGGCGACCTTCCGGGCGATTATACCCCGATTCATGCGCGGAACCTTTCTTTCTTCCAGGCTCCACAGCACCTATCTCATCTTACCAATCTAATCTCGTTATTAGCCAGAGCGTTCCCGAGCGCTCTAGAAATAATCGCTATCTCGAAAAAAAATCAATCATTATTTAAATTTTGTTTTTCAATTTATTATCTTTAAAGATGATTAATTATATGTATACTACATTTAATTAAAAAAAAAACAATTAATTTTCTTACTGATGACGTTGCCGTGCCATAATTACTATTGATATTTCTTTATTATATACAACAAATAATTGTAAATAATCTTCCATGTATAAATAATTAAGCTTTTCATCTTTCTCGAGATAACGATGATTTGTTAATATGATCCTAGGAAGGAAATATAATTTATAGGAATCGACGTGCAAATCCTGTTTAGACTTCAATCGGATTTCACTTTCTTTCACGAGGAATATTAATGATCTTACCCTTCAGTCCCTTGACTGAACCGGACATCATCTGATAGAAGATGTGATAGGAACGCTCGAGGGTTTGTTGAGAGATGACACGAGCCTTCTCCAGCAGATCTATATGAAGAGAACATTATGTTAGAAATATACTTTATATGAAGAAATATATTTTTTGTCTATAGAAAAATTTCTACGAAAAAAGATTTACTTTTTAAAGATAAAACATCTAAAAAAAGGAATATATATACGCTCCATTTCAAATAAAGATATTTTAAAACATCTCGTTTCAATTAGTCTATTGAGGCCTATGACTGGAATAAGGATAGCAAATAAAACAACAATTGAAAATAAGACTAATAATGTATTTTGTACGTCAGAAATGTTTTTTCATGCTTCAGTCCTGTTTTTTGCTTGGTGTAGTCATAGGCTTTAATGGGTTTAAACGATAGATAATAATTAAAGGATCAGTTGTGTATAGAACCAATTTTTTATAACTGACCGCATTTATTAATAATTGTAATTATTTCTTCTTAGAAAAAAAACGTCGTCACGCGTGCCACACATATACATTGTCGTTTATAGCGCAAGGATTGGGCAAGGGAATCACGACGATGACGCGAGCGGATTTTAAGCCAAACGATACGAAATGGAGCGGTCACAAAAATAACCGGACGCAATCAAAGAACGGCGGACGATGTAAATCGCGAATCGACGCCAACTGCGCCTCCGAAGTGCGCGTTTGTGTCGTGACGATAATAAACGCGTTCGCCTTCCATCACCTTGACGTGACTATTAAACGCCGGACGTGATTAACTGCACAAAATTAACAGTCACGTGACGATTTCTTCTATAAAATATGAACCGGCAAAGCTGTTTTCTAATTTCGTTTTCGCTTTAAGAATATCGAATAAGATACTCACATGTCTCAATATCGGCACCGGCCAGCTTTCCGGAAGGACCGAAGTGAATACGGATAAATTTACCCTATTCAAGATGAAACGAAAGCATAATTAATCCATCAAATGTTAACAGCCAATCTCGACTAGGTTTTCAGCCACAGTCGATGATCTATCGTTATCAGAGTTGGGCACGTATCAAACTCAACGTATTATACGTGGTTTCATACATGGATGAAACTATGTATAATACATCGTAGGTTTCAGCCATGTAGTAAAATGGTGCCGTTTGCACTCTGCAAAATTGAATGCCTGAAAATGTACTGAAAATCTATAGTGCACGTAATGTAAACTGTCGCATTTTCAGTGTTGGCAGTAAATTTGGAACACAGTCATGGTATTCTTGGATCTGTTCGCGTTGCTTGAAATCCTCAAATTTTTTAACTTAAAATGAGATAGATATGTGTTTGGGCGTTAAAAAGAGTGAAAGCGAAATTGTTGAGTGGAAAAATGCAAGCAATGCGAGCAGATCCAAGAATACCATGACTGTGTTCCAAATTTACTGCCAACACTGAAAATGCGACAGTTTACGTTACGTGCACCATAGATTTTCAATACAGGCATTCAATTTTGGAACATAGCCCACATATCACTATAAGCCTAGCATAGAGCTACTGGACCAATAAGAAGGTATGTAAATCAAAATGACAACTTTAAAGTGAATATTAATTGGTCCAGTGTCCAGTGGTTCAATTATACCTACAGTGCTCACCAGTGCTCACTGTGTTGTATTTCATGTGAGATGAGTTTTAGAATTTTAACATATATAATACACGTTTTATACGTATTATTCATATTTCTAGCTGTTTTCTAATCTCGTTTAAGTCTCCCAAATCGTTATTGGACTTCCTCGTACGCAATCGTTTATCCCGGCCAGATATAGTAATGGCTATTTTATCCTATTGAAAGCTTCATATATCAAATGCGTTAAAATAGAAACACTTACGAAACGAGAGGAGTTATCGTTACGGACGGTCTTGGCGTTACCGAAGGCCTCCAGGACGGGGTTGGTCTGGACGACTTGGTCCTCCAGAGAGCCTTTCTTCGTGTCTACCTCCTTATCTTTCTTAGTAGAGGCGCCGACGGTGGCGAAGTACGCGATTACTTTCTTCGTGTTCTCAGTCTTTCCGGCTCCAGACTCACCGGTGATCAACATAGACTGGTTCTCGTTATCTGTCGGGGGCAAGAGACATCCAAATTTTTCATAACAGAATGTCGCGAAAATCGACAAAAATCTTTTACAGATCAATCTTTAAGATAAAAAAAAGAACGTCTTAAAGAACGATATAACTGTTCTATGTAACAATTTATATAATTGTTGAGATAAATTAACGTAACTATTATTAAGCTAATCATTTTCAATGTTTTGATTTTTTCGAAAATGACGATTTTTCTCAATGCATTAATGTTGTATTGTGATTAATATTACTTCTCGCATAATCATTTTTACGTACTGGTAAGCATGTTAACATAGGCTCCATCAGAAATGGCGAAAATGTGCGGCGGCACTTCACTACGCCTCTTGCCACGGTATAATTTGGCGCATCTAGAGGTGTATACGGGAAATCTTTTGTAGGGATTAATAGCCACGCAGAACAGGCCGGAATAGGTCTGCAAAGGTAGAGATCAACGATCATTTAAAGAATCGAATAAAGACTTCGAGCAACGTTCCGTGGCTCGTCTTTATCGTTTGCCAAAACGAAGATTTCTCGATTCTCGGCGTGCGATCTGTCTCGCTCGCACAAGAATCAATAGGTCTGTTCGCGTTGCATGAAATCCCCAAATATTTTTGCACTTAAAATGAGATAGATATATATTTGGCCTTGAAAAGAGAGAAAGCGAAGATGCCGAGTGCCAAAAGTGCAAGCAACGCGAACAGATCTATTACTGACAAAGTGCATAAGAAAATTGCCGACAAATTTCGACTATTCGAATTTTCTGAATTTGTCAAAGAAGGTTATATACTCGTATATATCTTATGCATCAATGTAATTTACCGATACAATATAAAAAATATGTTTATATAAAATTAAATATTATAGAATTTCTAATTATAATTCCTTTAATTATATAGCAATAAATCAAATTATAATAAATAAAATAAAATTATAGATTTTGCAAAGTTTTCAGTACTGTAATTTAAGAGAAGTCTTTTTTCTCCAATTAAATCATATAACATTATATATATAATAACATTGTATGGCAAATGAAATTAAATATAATAATTCAGTTTTGCCTCAAATTTCAAATAACTGAAATTTATCTGCGAAATACATTATCGATAGTGTCTGATTATTTTTTTCGTCCAAATTTTTACAAAAAAATAATTACCAAATTATAAATTAATATTACCTATGAAGCTTATAAAATTCTTTTAAGTGCAAAGAAGATTAGCAAATATAATTTAATCGTATAGTATAATTCATTATATGAATATTAATTTGTTATATTAATTTGACGAAATAATCCGGCAATATCGACGATATTAACAAAACGTACAAATAATATGATCATGAAAACAAAAAAACAGGTTGAATGCCGATGCAGGAATTATCCATCTCCCATCGTGACAGGTGCGACTCGTGTCTAAAAACGAGAGCATCCTTCGGGATTTCCACTTTGTGACCACATGGATTCTAGAGCGCACTCAGTTAAATACAATGGATACATTTAAGATACAAATATGGAATAACAGAACAAGTGACGATTACACATCTTGTGTGAATCAAAATGAAGAGAATGTCGTGAAATTTAATCGACTTAACAAACATTCTCCGGTGGAGGACGAAAAAATGGCAAAGCGTAAGGTATTCCTTGCTTGACATTTTTTCAACACAGAGAGATCTCTCTCAGTGACTGATCGAAAGTTACCAATCCGAAAAGGAAAGAATAATTTTCGCAAACATGGAAGAAATCACAGAACGTCACGACACGTCATTGTGCTTTGCGCGACGATGTTGTTCGCTCATTCTCTCAAAAACAGAATGAAAAAAAACCATGCATCTCCAGAGGGAAACCTGGAGTAAAACATCAAAATCAAAATGACTAAAAAAATCGATAAAAAGCCAGGAGACGTCGCAGCAGGTCATAGTGCTTTGACGACGACGGTAAGAAGGAAAAGAAATAAATAAAAAAATCATGCATTTCTCCTATGAGAAAACGTTGAACGGACGAAAGATTCTCATCTGCATGGGAAAAGGATCATCGATAAAAAATGAAGAGACTAGGAGACGTCGTGACATATCGTCCTGCTTTACGACGACGCTCCTGCACAAGATCCATGCATCCTGTCGAGCCATTTGTCGCGGACTATAAAGCCGAAGGACCTTTCGGAACATCGCGAGACGCGTCCTGGCGTTTTGAGCAATGAACCGGTCCTTCGAAACCAGCACAGAAATTCTAAAAGGGTGTCGTGACAATCATGGTGGTGGCTCGCAAGAGGGACACTCGAGGCCAGACAAAGCCAGACAAAATCCTTCACATCCTCGGATGGAGAGGAGGGAAGGTGCGAGCATCTCCCCATTGCGAGCGAAGAGTCTTACGTAGATGAGCTTGGCGTAGTAACGTTGCTTCAAATTGTGGAGGACCGAAGCATCATTGAGGTAAGTCAGATTGGACATGTCCTCGCATTTCTCATACTTGGGCGGATTCACTTGCTGCAGCTGGTCCTTCTTGAAGTCCTTGGTCTGTCATCGGCCCCAAAGAGAAAGAAAAAACGCATTAGTGACGTACGGTCACGACAATCGACTTACATAGATCAATTTGGCGTAGTAACGCTGCTTCAGATTGTGCAACACCGACGCCTCGTTCAAGTAGGTCAGGTCGGCCATATCTTCGGCTTTCTCGAATTTCGGCGGATTCACTTGGGACAGCTGGTCCTTGCGGTACTGTTTTGTCTGTACGAGCATTTTCTTTTTTTTTCTACTTCTTTTTTTTGTCATTATTACGTTTCAATCGAACGATTCAGTTATCAATCTCTCAGATTAAATGCAAGAGATAGAAAACACGTCGGAATTTACACGATTATTATTTTTATTGGAAAGGCATATTTTATCTTTTTTATCTTAAATTTAAAAAACCAAAATATCTCTCAATCATCTACATTTGCGAAGATGAAGGAGAATGGAAGCAAATTATATTTAATTGACGAACAATTATAAACATTAACAAGAAAACCTGGCCAATAGATTAATAAAATAGAACAATTTTTCAATCGTGTTTTATATTATATTGTACATAGAATTTAATAACTTAATTATCAATTTATATAATATTTAACTTATAATTTAATGAACTGTTAAAATAAGTAAGATTAGAAATAATGATAGTATGTGTAATTAAAATGTTTAATAATTTTTAAAAGAAGATAAAAAGTAGAGGAAAAAATATTTAAAGTGGCGCTTTGTTAAAAAGATAAAGAAATTAGTAGTTTTTATTAAGTTTGTTATTGCAATTCAATTGATTGTTATCAAATTATGATATGCTCCACGAGAAAATTAAAAAATACATCAAATAAAGTGATCATCTATCAGCATTACTATCATAGGTATTTTAAATATGGATCAATAAAAACATTATGATACACCTCATCTAGTTCCAGCTGAGTTAATTTTCGTGAAATTAGAAAAAGAATAGGTAAGCAAATAAGATACAAAAATGGTTAATTTGTATTTAGGAAATTGTGTTTGGGAATTAAACTAAAGATCTCAAAAACGAAAAAATGCGGCAATTTTTCCTCGATAATTGCATTGCATAAAGAGGTTTTTTTTTTAATTGGCAACGACCAATGACACCTCTGTGTCTCCATTTCTCTCTCTCTCTCTCTCTCTCTCTCTCTCTCTCTCTCGTACGTTTTTCTCGGGTTTCGTGCTCGGTTGCTGCTCTAAAAATACGTTGACCCGCGTTTCGAGAAGTGGCGTTTCGGCTTATTATTACGCCAGGCGCTAGCGACAGCGATTCTAACAATAGCGTGTTTGAATTGGGCTTACAGCCGTAACGAAGCAATGCGCACGGCGACACGGGTTTGCTGAACCATTATGTAATCGACATGTATTACGCGGGGACGCGGATATTGGGGTCGTTTATTCGCGAGTTTGCGGAATTCGGACGAGAATAGCGGGGCACTTACGTCGAAGTCGCGAAAAACAAGTACGGTCAATATTGATCATAATTGCGAACGAAATGATTCACACGTCCGAATTATGATCCGTGGAACGTTATAGTAATATACAGTGAGGACTATTTATTTTTTGAAATGCAATTATGCGAAAGAGAGAAAGAAAAAGTGAATATAGAAGATATCGGGTTATAGATAATAAAATTATATCATTTTATGTTACTTCGAAAATGTAGCTCTCATAAAAAGCAATATTACAACACAATATTATACATCAGATTAGACAATCAGAGTAGAAAGAGAAAAGAAGAAAGAAAAGAATGAAGTAGTATAAAAATCTGGCATATATTTTATACTTATAATTTTTTCTTTAAAACAACATTGCAAAGAGAGAGACAGAGAGATTAACTTGTGTTTAATATAAATAATTTCCCCATTTTTTTAAATTTCCGGTTTTGCGACATACAGTGCAAAAAATCAAATGCAAAGCTCAAATGCTGGAAATTATTTAATTTGTCATGTATATAATACATTAATTAAAGTCTGTAGAACAGAGTATATCAATGTGATTTGAATTTGGTGAGAAATACTTCAGCAATTTAATAAGTATCAATAATACATCTTCCTTTCATTTACTGTTAAAATTTTTATTTCTCGAATTACGTATCGACAGAAGAAAAATTCTGATAGAGTTTGCAAAATGGAATAAATATAATTACGTAAGATTTCAAGGAATTGAGATTTTCCAAATAAAAATTTATAGATATTTATTTCTTCACGAATGTTATCAGTCATTCGCTAGTTTTACTAATATATATTTATCTATTCTGCATTTTTATTTTTTTTTAAACTCCCTATATATTACTTTACCCATTACTTTACAATTATATGTTTTTGCAAACGAAATTCGATCCTAATGATTTGATTAATGTCAAAATTAGATTTCAAAGAGCAAGTTAGACCTTTTGTGGTAAAACAAAAATGTTTGATTACATTCTGCGTGAAAAATTGTCTCGACTATAAATTCTCACTATGATAAGCGAAAAGGAGATCCTAACGGAAAGAGAATGCGTTGTATAATTTCGCCAGCAGAACGGTAGCGGAAAGCCGCTGTTTACGTAATGCACTTTTTGACAGGCTTCAAAGCTCGAGAGAGACTTTATTTCCATCCAAAAAGAAAATCTACACCTTCAGCCGGGTGACAGAAGGTCGTAAGTACCCTACGTCGACGACGACGGCGGCAGCGGCGATTCGCGGTCGGTTTTCTGTTCTCCGAAAATAGATCGTCAGCGAGATCCCGTTCCTCCCCTTTCTTTTTATATATATAGAAGCCAGCGAATCCCCTCTCTCTTTCTCTCTCTCTCTCTCTCTTCTCTCTCTCTCTGCCTGTCTTTCTCTTTCTCTCCTTCTGTCTTCCTCTGTCGGTCGACCCGGCTAAAAAATGGCCCAGCCAGAAGAAGAGATCATGCCTCGATCCTTCCATGGCGATCGATGGAAATCACCGTGCTGTAAACAGACGTCCCCTTCCGCCGCCCGTCAACATTCCAAAAATCGAGCAAACGAATTTATCCGGCGAAATTGGAACGCGTCGACGCCTTCTTCTTCGAACATACGCGAACTCTACGTAAATGATTTTTCGCGAAAAATGTTACGTCCTTTTTTTAGGTCTAATTCGAAAGAGTAGGAAAGAGAGAGACGACAATAGAATGAAATATATCTGACGAACAATTTCATAGAGTAATAAATGCTTTTATATATCTTTTTTTAGACGACACAGTTTGACTTCGTCTCTATTTAATAAATTGAGTTTATATTTTAGCCTAGTTTTCTCCTTTTTTAAGCATTTGTAATGTTATAAAATTTGTGTAAAACCGCAAAAAATTTATTAATGCTTAAATAACTATGTAAGATCGCATGTAGTGTTCAGGAACGAATTTCTCGGCTAAAAAATTTTGTACATCAGTAGAAAAAGCGATGTCAGTAGAAAAGGAAAACGTATGAACAGTCTGATGTGACACGATTAATCGCGAGATTATTATATTATTAAATTACGATCATCTGACGCATATATTATTTAATTAATAATTGTTAAAAAAAGTAGAAAAAATTGTAAACATATTGAAGTGTCTCAAAATTTACTTCAAGAAATTTAACAAACGTAATATAAAATATCTTATAAAATAAGTATGTTTATAGAAAAAGACAATCAACGTTATAATTATTATATTTTCTAATTAAATAATTAATTGTTTCATTAAAATTTTTTAATCAGGATATTATTTGAGTTAACTAAATATATTTGTGCCTTTATTATTCGTAAAATATCTAAATTGTTAAATATTGATATTTTCTTTTGAATTTAATATATCGACATAAATATGCCAACATAATTAATCCACGATTTCAAAACATTAAATATAATCACATCCGGAAATTTTTCGAACAAGTTAGTAAATCGCTTCCGCTAATTTCACCAAACAAATCTCGATATCTTTTACTGAGATTTTAGACTCAATATCTATGGCCCTACCAATGTATATTAACTTTTTTATATTAGTTCCCTAAGAATTAGAAAAGGATTAAAAGTAAAGTAAATTCTCTGAGATAAAGTTCATCTACATTGGTAAATGGGGATAAGAAATAAAACCGTGTAAGAGATCACATTTTATGTATCTCAAGCAACAGATTACCCGAATAATAGCCGATCTCTTCAATTTTAATTTCTTTTTCTTAAAATTAGGATCGCGTTCTTCTCTCTCTGTTTAAAATATTACAGCTGAGCACATCGTTAATCTCAGGAATATAAATTTTCACTGTTGCAAAGAAGCAAATTAAAATTATTCAAACACCGAGCCCCACCGAGGGGTTTTCACTTGGCTATTTTCCGAATAATCTGACTCTTTAAAGTAATGAAGATCGAAAGAATAGGTCACAGGGATGCATTTATACACGGCACACTACACACCTCGCCGCCAGGCAAGCCAACGCTGACGACGTCGCCCTTGGTGGCTTTGATCTCACTGAGGAGATAGCCCTCCTTTTCGTCGGGCACCCAGCATGCCTTCTTCGCGTCGTAAGGTTTCGTCTGATCGATTCTCTTCTGCTCGAGGGAGACGAAGAGGTATGGAGTCGGATCGGGATCATCTCCCTCCTGGGCCTTTGGAGCTGGCATCTTCGGTTCTTCTTCTGGGCTCTACCGACGATAAACTGATGTCGTGGCACTCACGAGTTTCCTCCTGAAGTCTTGCTTCTTCTTCTTCGGTAGGAGGGGAGGACTGTTCCTTTTTTTTCTGTCGTTTGCCTTCGGGGCTTGTTGTTGGTTCGGCGGCGGACGGACTACTTCTGGCGGCACGTTCTGGGCGGCCCTGGAGAACGATCGGTTAGAACATCTCGACGCACCCGGCTGTCCGGGATCCACTTCACGAAACTACGGCCAGTTATATCAGATTGATGCGAAAAAATGTCTGACATATTTTTCGGTAATTTCTTTTTTAATCCCTTTTGAATCTTTTAGAACGATTTTTCTTTGAAGGAGTAAAAAGAGTTACAGTTAATTATTATTTCAGTTAATTAAGATTAATGCATGTAAATCTTATTCTCAGTTAAATGAAGTAATTATTAAATAATAAAAATATTTTATAAATATTTCAGATCTGATAAATCTTCTATAGATTGTATACAAAATATGTATATATAATATAATATATAATAATAATCTTTGAATTAAAAATGATCTATTTAAATAATATTTATCTGAAATTAAAGAAAAATATTAAACAATAATAATATATTATAAAATAAATATAAAAAGTCTATTCATGTTTCCAAAGCTTATTTCTCTCTTTGTTTCAACCACTTGTTACTCGTAAAAGTCTTTTAAATTCTTATAATTTAAAGCAAAATACATTTAGCAAAAAAGAAGTTATAAATTAGACAACCGAAGTTATCCACAGATTAATGTTAACAATAATGTGATATATTTTTTTTAATAACACTTGCACAAATTTCTTTTATATTATTAATTATATTAATTATTAATTAATTCATCATGTCAAAAATAACTATTTTAACGATTAATTGTTTAAGATTGTGGTTGTAACATCCGAATGTAAGAATTCAAAAACACTCATCAATAAAAAAATCTGTCAAAAGCTAAAGCGAACACTTTTAAAATTCATTTCTTCGCCATCAACTGATATCATATAAATCTCATAGTTTCGTAAAATAGAATTTAATGATTTTTAGATTCGTCGTAGATAACCGCCGGCTTTCCTCTTTTTTTTCTTGATTTCACTAAAACATTCTAGAAAAACGTCGCGAACGTAGTGAAAATCTATTTTATCGAACATGCTTCACCTCGAAGCAAGTCGGTTACGATGTCGCTATGTATCACTGATACTACTACTCGACGCGACGATTATGCGTGCATCACAGTAGAAGAGTCACGAAGAAGAGTCGAGAGAGTACGAAGGGATTGCATAATCAGATAAGAATACAAAATGGAGCAGGCACGAAGCAGCACTGGCGACCGAACCAAAAAGAGCGATGTATCGCGTTACAAGAAGTTCGATATTTTTATTTCTTCGAACAAGTGTATACGAAACATGCGAAAGATATGTGAAAGATATTCTCGTGTAAGTTTAGGATTTGACGAATATTAGGAAAACATGCGGACTTTAAACAATAAACGGAATGAAACGTAGAAACGTAAATCATAACGGAGCACAATACTGATAAAGTAGAAAACAACAAATCTAAGAAAAGAATAAAAATGAAGGAAAACATTAAAACTTTAAACTTTAATTTAAATTTAAAATTATCAATTTTTTTATCCAACAAATGAAGATTTCACTGGAATCTAATAGATAAAAAATTTACTGAAGAAATTTTCAATTTTTAATTAGAAACAAATTTTTGTAAAAATAATTCGTGTAATGAAAATTGATCCCTTTAATCTTTTTGACGATTAAACAATCAAATTAATTTTTTTTTTGTTCCGATTCGTTCATTAAATGTTGGCAAAGGTAACTTATATAAAAATTATTTAAAAATTATTTTAAAAAATACGACAACGTTTCTTACAATCATAAATTCAAATGAGAATTTTACAATTTTGCTTTTTTTTATAAATCAAACTAAAAATAAAATGAAGCTTTTACTTTTTTATTCTTGAAATTAAGAAAAAAAACTAATTCTTAATAAACCGATTTTTTAGCAGACAATTGTATCAATTTAATTAATTGTTATTTAACAATTGTTTAAATGTTTACATAATATTATAAATAATAAATTACAAAAAGATAGATAAAATTAAAAAAACAGTGCAAACACAAATAAGTTTTAACTCATTTAAATTAAATCCAAATCGAACGCTGGAAGACATCTTATCGAACTTGGTGGCGTTACACAATAGTATTCCTGGTGTTTGTATCTCGCTGGTTTCGAAAAAAATCCTGATCAACACCAAAAACTTAAACTCGTTTTTTCTTCCAATCCGATAGGATCGGAGCAGAGGAAGGGGGATGAACAAGGACAAGAGGAAGAAATGAAAAGACGCAACACTATGTCCGTACACCGTTCAGGGGCTCGTAAAGCACAGGTAAAAAGCTTCTCTAAGAGATTGCTGACACAATCCTTTCAGTCGCACCTCGTCGAGTTCTCACATGAGTACTTCACCAAGAGTTCGATAAAATTCGAAGGTCACTCCTTCGAAAGGTCACCAGGGCCCGTTCGCCAGTCGGTACCACTTCCCGCCCACCCGGTGACTTTTTCCCCCAATCTCTCAAGCACAGACACACACGCGATCTTTTCGGAGCAAAGTAGAAGCACGACCATCCAAACTCGGTCCTCTCACGAGTTTCTTGCGGTCCTAATAGCTTCACTCTTAACTCCGCTCGTTCATCCTTATCGATACCGTGTACACACGTGTATGTGTGGGTTTGTTGCGTGTTGATCGTTGATTCTCTGTGAGCGTGGCGGATAAGTGTGCAATCTCCGGTGGATGATGCTCAGACCGATTACACCCCGTTTGTTAAATAAATCCCATATATACGAAAGGACTCACTTCCTTTCTCCTCGCCGTGTTTTTGCTCTTTTCGTCTTCTGTCGATCGAGAGGAAAGAAAAGAGGAAAAAAAGAAAAAAAAATAGAAGCCGGCGGCGTCGTGACGCGACGCGACGTGATGCACTTACGTTAGAGAGCCGTTCTGTCGGGGAAACGAGCGGGGGCTCCCAATATAAGCGCGTGCAACGTGATCCTAGAATATAACGCTGCGGTCGATTGGTCCGACGGGCTGACGAATCGCATATCGCGTTACTTCCACGGCCAATCTACCTTTTTAGGCGGACGATGATACCGAGAACGCGGTGCGACAAGGGGTGGCCGCGACGCCGACGAGTGAGATGAAAATAGACGTCAAAGCGAGACGCCGCACCAATGTCCAGTCCCCTCTCTCGGTCATCCCTCTGTTTGGTACCCCGGGCTGCCCCCAGCCATGGCGACTGCCGCGGACCTCGAAATGGAAGAAAGAGGTGGTAGAATTTCGGAGGGTGGCTTGCTTCTTTGCTTCGCTCCTTCATTGCTCTCAGTGATCGGAGAAGAGAAGAACAGGGGGAGAAAGAGAGAGACAAAAAGAGAGAGAAAAATAGAAAGGGGAGAAGGG
>NW_017255975.1:2428140-2552226 GCF_001594055.1 Mycetomoellerius zeteki
TGCTCGGGGTACGCGCCGGTGAACAATGATTCTCTCGTGATCCATTACGTCAAAACGGACAGTCAGTTGAT
The DNA here is from genome assembly GCF_001594055.1 of Mycetomoellerius zeteki. Lineage (NCBI taxonomy): Eukaryota > Metazoa > Arthropoda > Insecta > Hymenoptera > Formicidae > Mycetomoellerius > Mycetomoellerius zeteki. The sequence continues at coordinate 2,428,212 of NW_017255975.1, forward strand.
CAGGATGTATGATCAATGAATATCTTCCTGTTTTTTTTTTTTATATTTTCGTTGGGTCTCAACCAATCTTGTGCTCGACCAACGTCGATAATTTTTAAACGAGCCCTCGTGTAAACGTTTTGGTTTCTCGCACAGTTCCAATGGTCGGTAGTATATTTCATTTTTTGGATTATTATTCTTTTCCTTGAATGGCTAAGATATTAAATAATAATTGTGATTCATATTTTTCAACGGATTTCACTGCGATGTAAATGAAATGAGTTCAACATTTTGCATCTAGATATATAGAAAAAATTGTTGTAATCTTCTCTTTATTATCGTAATTATTCTTATTTCTTTCTTTTTCCACAAAAAGTTGCTGATGAAGAATGGTAGACACTTGTGATTAATATCTAGTAAAGTTAAAGACTCCAACTTTAAAAAAATTAACTTTCCATAGTTCACATTCAATTGCTCATAGTTTGCATATGTATGCACATTTCGAATTTTTATTTTTACACTTCCAATAAAAAAATATTAAAAAAACAATTTTGAGGAGTTTATCTCACATATAGCCCTCAACTACGAGGAAATTAGATTGAACTAGTCTTAATCGATAGATTTTTGTTTGCATATTCTCAAACAAATCAATTTTTTGCACACCTTTAAGTTAAAAAGTTATTAACGAATAAACGTTTGAAGAGGGTTTTAATTTTACACAACAAAAGGTACGTTTTCGGCTCGAATTCTAAAGAAACACATTTAAAATAGCACCAATCAATGATATCTTGACACAAATATCCGCGGGAAAAGAATGTGCGAGCTCAAGAGAGATCATAAAAAAAAATTAAGACGTCTGAGACTTGGCGCGAATAGTATTCTTATTATATGGTATGTGCCATCGATTCTTTAAACTTCTCTCTTTAGATGGATCCAGATCGAATGAAACGTGCGATTGAATACGAACGAACGTACTAGTAGCTTATAAATAAATGTGGATGACACATGCGAGTACAAACGAGCTCAGATTCACATCGACAAATATGCTTCTTGTCTCTTTTCGAGTAACATCAAAGGAAAAGTTGCTACATTCGTCGAACTGTGTCTGAAAATGTTCATTTATAATTGTTCATTCTTATTAGTTCGGTTGGCAGCCGTTCTTTCACAATCAGAGCGCATTCACGTTCCTACAGTGATCGCGGAGGACCTTGACGTTCTCCACGTAAAACCGCTGCAGAAATAATATTTACACTTGCGGGCATAAACCGAATTCCATGCCATCATCATCTTGATCGACACGATGCGCCCAAGTGCATCGAAATAGACGCCAATCGAAAGACGTATACCGCAAAGTAGCATAAACAGATTTTTCTTATCAACGTCGGAAAGAAAATATCATTGTGACATTTATAGAAACTATGAGACATCGAAAAAATCTATAATTTAAGAAAAGATTGTTTTTTTTAAATAAAATTTTCTTTTCTATTACAGTATATATTAATAGTAAAATAATAATATTATTTCAGAGATATTAGATTTCAGTATTTGAGCACAAGTGCAAATCTTATTTATAAATTATATTAAAAATACTTTTTCTTTCTTTAAAAAAAATTTGAAATTTGTGTTTTTTACTTTAATAATTAAATACACAAAATTGAATAATTACAGTGATAAACACTTACTAAAAATTTTTTTTAATTCCTTATTCTTATATAATCTTTCTAATTCTTAAAGTATATATATAATAATTTCAATCCTAAATTAGCTAATATAATTTTAGTATAATATTTTACTTTTCTAAAGTCTATTCTGACACAAATTGCAGCGTTTTACTTTGTTCATGTGATCTTAAGAGACAACGGTTCAATACAGTGCAGCAATTTTTTCGCGGAGAAATTGGATTTCTTCCAGTCCTCATTAATGACAGGAAGAAACGTGCGAAGGACGATAATTCTTGAGTTGATGTGTCATACGACATGTGTCATAAGATTAATTGAGAAATTCATTTCTTCCGTCAACTCATCCTAATTGATAAGGGCGGATGAAATATCTTGTAGAATATGATATGAAATTGTTCGAATAATTCAACACACATTAGAAGATTAAAAGTCTATAATTTTATAAAACCAGATTTTTGGAAAATGAAGATATAAAAATAAATATTTGCAAAAAAAATAATATAATTATCTAATATAAAATAAAATTAAAAATAGTATAATTTAAAATTAAAAGTTTTGAAATTTTTTAAATTTTGCGCAAATTTTACGCATTTCTTGTGTATCGTATCTTCATAAATATATTTTATAAAAAAAGAAAGAATAACAAAATAGCAGAATTGTGTGAATGTAAAATTTATATTTTTTCCAGGGTTGATAGAAATCATGTTTTTTTTAAAAAGAACAAAACATTGTGTTTTTTTTATTCAAAATATGTTTTTAATGTTTTAAACATGTTTTAAACAATATTTAAAAAAAACATGTTTAAAACATGTTTAAAACAGTTTAAAACATGTTTTTTTAAATATTGTTTAAAATATGTTTAATTTTAGTTAAACTACTTATTTAATTTTATTTACATTTTATTTACATTTATTTAATTATTTACATTATTAAAACATCTGATATTTATAGGTTATTCTTATTTTAATTAATTTCAAGATCATCTTAAGATCTTAAGAATGAGATATTTTTCGATTGTGACCGGATTTTCACAGTTTTTAGTGTTTCCAGCGACCCCTTTGTTAATAGTTAAAATGCTTTCGACCGTTTTAATAATCATCGGTGAATTCGGTGATATAATAGTTTATACACAGTAAAGTACGCAATAGACTAGGAATAGAAAAAGCATCAAAGTTGGTATCTATTATGAAAAGTTTAAATTCTAAAAATTCAGAATAAGTCAAAAATAAATATAAACTATTGCCAAATTAGTTTTTAAATCAAGATTTTGGGTTTTTAATTTTATTCAATTTTTGTTTTTATGTAACAGATTAACAGAGAAAGAAAGTATATATATATATATATAATATATTAAAAATATATAAATATTTATGATAAGGCCATTACGGTCTAGCGGGGATCTTGGATACTTCTAATATAATTAACGTGTGAATTTATGTACCGACGTTATATATGCATCAAAAATGGTTAGATTGTTTGTCAATTTAACTCGTGATATTACTGCGGTAGTTTTGCGTTGTAAGTCTGAAGGATTTTCGGCACGCATAAAAATCTACATTCGCAGTATATAAATTCACATGTTAATTATATTAGAATTATTAGAAGCATCCAAGTTCCCCGCTAGACCGTAATGGCCTTATCATTAATATTTAGTTTGAAATTCTCATGGTTCAATGTTATTTAATATATATAAATATGTTCATGCTTACATTATATAAAAAAAAAAGTATATTATTATATATAAATGTATAAAGATATTATTAGCCTAAAATTCGTATTTCCTTATTTTCCTTTTAAAAAACACGATTTAAACACTTGTTTTAAACATGTTTAAAATCTGTTCAAAACATATGTTTGTTTAAAACAGTACAGTGTATAAAACATATTTTAAACATTTGTTTTAAATACAAATGTTTTAAACATAACAACCCTGATTTTTACACATAAAATACATATGTTTACTGAAATTTAATTTTTATAGATTTTTATTAATAGTAGGTATATTTATTATTTTCAATATAAAACATTTTCATTTACCTATATTGGCATCTATTTCCACGCGAGAAGTCCGCGAATTTTCATTCATGCGGCGCTTATCGTTTAGGGCGTGATTGCCTCGCTCGATTATTATGTAAGATCATTACGGGCGATCGCGCGTCATTAGAACGCTCTTATTCCACGGGCGTGGGTGACCGACGTCGGCGTGCCAGGAGAGCCACTATAGTTACGATCGGACGGTTGGTATGTGCCAAGCGTTTGTGCTAGGCGAGGCTAGGCGAAAAGAGCAAAGTCTCTGAATCACTTAAAACCTTAAACCCACCCCCAATCCCCTTTAATCCCCTTGTTGTCGCATGACTTATCTCACGATGCGTGTAAAATTAGCGGATGAAAGATAGCATAGGAATTCAAGTGAGAGACACGCATGTTTTATATACTCAGAAGTGGAAATCTAACTCTGTAAATTATAAATATTTAGAATATTTGGAATATTTAATATTATGAATGTTGTGGAATATTTAATAAAGAACTTCTGATTATTACTCTTTATAATGTTTCCTTCTCTCTCATCGATTCTATAACTTTATATAGTATTGTACTTACAGGGTTGGGAAGTAACTAATTACTTGTAACTAAGTTACTTTTTTTCAGTACTGTAACTTAACTTAGTCATCATACTTAGTCATCATAACATAATCGATGACGCTTGGCAAACATAATCGATGTTTTACATGGTTGAGGTTTAAATCATCTAGCGAACAGCAATTTGCAAGGCGCGATTTATCGATTTTCTCGCGTCGTCTGGCACGAGCTCAGTAGCTTTCGAAAAGATAGCGGCTACCCATTAAATTAACAATACTTTTTTTCGAGATCAAAAACTAAACAAACAGCTGACAGATCTCATAATGAAATAGGATTGAAACGTAGAAACGAGCCGAGACTCATAAAATAAACCAATTATACAGGACATCTCAAGAACTTCAGTTATCTTCTTGTTTTATACAGGATGATCCATTTTAATCAATCGATTAAAATATCTCAAAATCCTTAAGGTAAAGACAAAAATGTTTCAGACAAAAGTTGCTCAGTTACTAGGAAGAAAAAATTTAAGACGGTGATCTTAATTAAATTTGAAAAGATGTCCTTAAAGATTAGATCAAAATTATATCAAATTTTTTAAATTGAAATCTCTATTTTTTATTTTACATTCATATAGCATTTCAAGACTTTTTCAAAACATTATAATAAAGCATTTTTGTATGAAGTATCTATACTTTACAAAATAATAGGGTTTGAAAGTTAACAGGTTAACGCTTAGTCAACTTCATTAAAGCAATTAAGTTTGAGAAAAGAATGACCTTGATTAATATGTCCTCAAAATCAGATTGAGGTCACCTTGAATTTTTTAAACACATTTTTTAAATTTAAATATGTCGTTATTTTCCTAGGTAGTGTTAAATTAAAAGCAACTTCCGATGCCGGATGGTGTCATCCGGCACGTTAACTTTGAGATATTCTAGTGGATTTATTAAAATGGATCACCCTGTATATAATTTGTCGTTACAATTAGTATTTTAGTACAAGTATTTTTGTAATAATAGTCATGATAATTATTATTATTATCATATATGTTCTAGATAAATTATAGGAAAATAGAACTGAAAGAGGAATGCGGATTATTTTACACTATTATCAAATTATTCGCTATTAAAAAGCGTGGAGTTTTTAACAGTGTTAAATTAAACCGTGAAATTATAAAAAAGTGAATAACGATACATACTCATCTTTTTAGTTAATTTTAGATGAAACTTATGTCATCCCTAGTAGCACAATTCATCGGCGCAACATTGGCCCAACATATCCCCAATGTATGCCAACGTTTAACCAATGTTTCGCCAATGAATTGTGCTGCTCGGGATCTAATTTAGTGCAATTAAAATACTAATTAATTCTAAGAATTTAATGTTACAACAATTTTACATCTCTTTTCTCTCCATTGTTCTCTTTTTGTATTTTTTTTGTCCTCTCCCAACAATTTATTCCAACTTACTTTTACTAATATTGAATATTATCGTGAGTTCGTTTGCTTCGCCTTTAAAATAGAGTAGAGATTTATATATATTTTAGAGATATATATATATATTTTAGATATACACGATGCACACTTACATATTTGCAAATATTTTAAATAAAATATAAGCGTATGTTACAACTGTTACAAGTAATATTACGTGTAATAGTTTACTCTACTTTTCATATTCTTTACTCGATATCTCCACTCATAGATTTTCGGTGATTCGCTCCACTTTACTCCAACACAATCTATTCAAATGACGTTGGTTGATGTTGGCCGCGGTTCTGACCTCTTCTAGCAGCTCACATTTCTATAGTCAAAGGTCGTAGATATGCTCGACGAGGACGTCAGATATGAAAAGAATAGGAGGAGAGGGTCCTCAAAACATGCGTGTACGCACGATTGGCGGAGACCGAAGTAAGGAAAGACCGAATCTAAAGATTATTTCGGGATCGGTGGAGATAAACCGGGCCAACATCGTGCGTATATGCGAAAGAGAGAAAAAGAAAGAGAAGGAAGATTGAGAGAAAAAGAGGAGAGAGAGAGAGAGAGACCGGGCACAAACTAAGTGCCTCGACTTCTCTTACCTTGCTTCGCCGAAAACGTGTACGAAGCCTTGAGGTTGAGTCATCGTCGTCGTCGTAACAATCATGAATTTGGCATTACCATAGACTATGTCTATGGGCATTACACAAGCATAAACGTAATGACAACGAGCAACGTCCAGATCTCGAAGCTTTGGATAATCCTACCCTCGTCATATCGTCTATCTGAATCATACTTTGGCGACTTCCCATAGACGAGTCTGACCCTCGAAACGCTCGGGCAGATCGAGTGTTCCGTCTTTGCTTCTTTATTTCAAGGACTTCAGAAGCCAAACCTTTCCCTCTGATTTTTTTAACATTGGAAAAATTAAACTTTTTAAAATCCTTATTTTTATTTCATCTGAAGATAGCATGTACCGATATAAGTAAGCGATAATTATTATAAATAAAGAGATTAAATGTGGTACATTGAATCATATTCAAATAATTCGTCGTTAATTTGGGACGTCTCGGTGTTTTATTTATCGCATCATTTAGCTCTTGGATCGCTTTCAATCACGGGTAGAAGATATTATTAAAAGCATCTGTAATATATGAATGTTCGAAGAAATAAAAAAAACAAACCAGATATTTTACATATAAAAAATTTTTATCGCTCGATTCTTGAATTAATCAGAATAAATTAAGATTGAAACAAACAAGATCTCGGGATTTAAAAGATTGATACTCTCAATGTTCCAGTTAAGCCACGCAAGTCACCCATATACGCGCACTAGTTTACCCGCTTCGTATATTTTCGCTATATTCGCGTTTGATGATCTTAGCTCGCTCGCACGCGAGTACCTCGCTCCAATAAAGGAGAGCGCCCGAGAGTTTACGACGCAGCCCGATTCAATAAACGTGAGGTGAAACGACTCGGGAAAATATTTGAAACTATTACACAGCTCGTATTTATGCGAAAAATTGTGGAACATAAGCAAAATTCGACGTCCAGACTATAAAGATCAACGATTCTCAGTTCTTTCTTCTCTAAGATGACTCTAAGATATGATTAGAGTCAATGGAATGGGCTAAAGATTAATAAAAAAGAGAAATATTTCTTTTGCTATCGACAAATAGTTTCAAAGTTGCGATCAATTTTTTATACGGATCATATCACGAAAGATGCACGAAAACAAAAAATTAATTAAATTATTAATTACACAAACTATATATTAATTGTGAAAGTAGGAATTGTATAAATTGTGTTATTTGCATGAGAGTATTTATTAACGTTACTTTTCTATGACTCGTGTGATATCGTTCGAAGTACAATCGAGAGGTATACTCAAGCGAGACAAAAATGTTACGTTAAACAAAAATAATTGTTGTCCGTAATTATCGCAAAATAGTAATAAATTCTGTTTTTCATCACGTTTTTATTCCAAATGAATGAATCGTACAAAATCTGTTCCGTGATACGTTATTGTCATCTCGATCCTTTTATGAATAATTAACTGTGCGAGTTAGTAATTGCATACTGTGAGTATTCATAAAGTACAACGTTTCGTATTATCTAGCGTTTGTCGCGATTACGTTTCAAAAGGAAATGTGAAGAACTAATGAAGATGGTATCCACTAAAATGTATTTAATCTCTCTTAAAATTGCTCGAGATCCGCATTTCGTGTATGTTTCAATGTACAGAAAACTATAACAATGTATAGAAAACTAGCCAATTCTGGAAAATAGTATAATTAATTACTTATTTTAATTAGTAAAAATACTGTTATTCAGCAGTATACTTTTAATACTTCAAATAAATAATTAATTACTGTCTTTCAATAATACATTGGCCAGTATTAGATTTTTATAAGAAAGTTTTGAAAGTTTATTACACGTGTAATGAAGCTTCCTAAGACACGGAAACACTTCGAATAGATGAAGTACCTCCTAATAAAGTATGGTAATGTCCAAGTCAAAACTGACTTTCCCAAATGTCTCTTTGACCGCGATTTCTACAAGGAAGCTCACTCGGCGTCTTGTAAAAGTGTAAGACCAAGAATACTGTTGCTTAACCAGCAGTAGCATCTCGCGGACTTCGCTCCGTCCAATCATGCCAAGCGCACGCTCGACGGCCCGAGATAGATTCGTTTGAGAATGTGCGCTATCGCTATCGCTAAACGCAGTTAAAATCGGCGCTCTCTTTCCGCTCTCACGAGACGTCGTTCATCGCCGGTCAGGGCATTGGCGCCGCGAGATACTATCCGCGATTAAGAACAGGAATCATCAACGACTTCTGCACACACTTTTGGGATTCTGTAATTTTTAGTGACAGTATCAATATCGTTAAATTATCGTTGCGTAAATATTATATATAGTAAAAAAAGCTGAACAACAATAAATAATATAATGCTTGACACTATCGTTAAAAGTTATCCAAGGCTGCTTCTAATCGCTGATAGTCTCGTAGAGATCCTCAAGTAAGAGATTGAACACCATATGTTTGATCCGTTGTATTTTTAGGATCTGCTTAAGATAGAATGAGATATTTACGCATCTTATTCTATCTTATGCATCTATCTATCTCATTCTATCTTAAACAGATCCTAAAAATATGGTGGACCAAAGAAAAGTTGCTTAAATGGTATCCAATCTCTAATATTTCTGTCGTGGACAGGAATGCAGTACCGAATTTCTACATTGATAATACCTCGGTGTAACTTGCATCAGAAACGATCATCGACGTTGTCTACGACATCGATACGATGACGTCTCCAAGTGAGAAATAACTAACGGGCCATTATGCAAACAGCGGTCAAAAGTAAAGTCACTTGTGTAAAAAATTATTTTAAAGAAGGAATTTTATTGTCGTGGTAACAATCGCACATTTTATTGATGCACATATTATGAAGACTTCAATGCCATATTGCCAATTATCTCCAGCGAAATCCGTTCGCAAAACAGCTGAGGAACTTTGTCAAATAAATCTGTTCGCACAAACAAGAGTTTGTCGCTGCAATTACTTCATTCTTGGCAAATGTCCCTGATTTAACAACGGAATGAAAACTGATCGGTCGTACTGCGGAATTATTTACGGATTCAACGAAAAAAATCAGTATTCTCAGATCTGTTTTCCACAACCGGCAAAGCTACGATCGCACGAAGTATACATACATACCTATGCTGGCGAACCCTTTTCTGCCTATATGAAAATCGAAGAGAAATACGATCGATCCAGGATTCACACTGCATGAAGTACAAATTCACCGGAACCGCGATACACCGGTTCCTCCGCTTCTTCGTCGCCTCTTCAAATCGTATCTGACCGGAAATTAAGTTGGCCGCGAGAGGAAGACTCGATATCGCCAATTGATGTTATTAATCGGCCGTCGCGACGGCGAACGTCGACGCGTTTCCTTTTTCGACGCCAAGGGAGACTCATCTTTGGCATTCGTCGCCTACGTCTCACCGCGACAATAATTACGAGTTATGTTGTGTAATTTGTGGTATATTTGTTAATTCAGCCAATGCTACGTTCTAATTCGGGCAAAGATATTTGGATAGGATCCGTAAAATTTCGATAATTAATCTTGCTGACGAATGACGGTTCAATGAATTTTGCTGGCATTTGAAATAGCGCGGCAATCAGATAAGTCATACCATTGGATTACATTGTGTTATACGTTGCATACGGATGAAATTCTTGTTGTTCGTTAAACCACTGTTGATTCGATATCGTCGCAAAGATATATCTTATAGCTTCCAACGTCTAGCCAGATTAATTTTAACTAAAGTAAATTAGTCGATTCTATCTGCAATAATTAAACAGCTTAGAATCTGACTTGAGGAAATACTATTAACATATTATATTAATCGCCATAAATTATTAAATGTTATTAATTGATATTTTCAAATTAGCAATTTTTATTCACGTATCATATTTATCTCTTTAAGAATTTTCCTCTTGCATGTTTACACACATGTCTAATCAAGTTTTCGATCTACCTCCATGGAAATATATTCGCATTTCAATGGTCTCAAGTACGAATCTACAAATAATTTGCAAACATTAATTATTTTCTTCAAGAATCTTATTCTCAAATCATCGAATTTTCGATCATATATGTATATTGATATGTATTTTTATTGTGTTAGATCACTCAGGTCTTTAATTTCTCTCGCGCGAAGCCATAATGCGCAGCATAACGAATTTCGAGACTAGCTTTAAAGCTTGAAAAAGAAGAAGAAGAAGAAAAAGAAGAAGAACAAGAAGAAGAAAAGGAGGAGGAAGAGGAAGCAAAGTTACATAAGGGAGAATAAGTCCGTACGGCTGAGTTCCAGGTACTATACAACATCCTCTTCATCGTCGCTTCCCCTTGTCGCACCTCTTTCGTCGTCGCGCACCATGCGCCGCCATGCCACCTTAGTCCTCCATTACCGCGCCGCTTCCTCGCCTCCTCACCGCCACGACTTGCTTACTTCTGGGGCTGACAGCAGCTATTTTCGTTTCCCAGCGACAATATAGCAGCCACGCTTTAGACTGCTCTTGCCGAGCTGAGTTTTGGGCCACCTCTACCCGGTTCTCTTTCCTTCGGCTGTTTCTGCTTCTTATTTATGGAATTCCTTACCTCTTCTGAAATTATTACCTCGCCCACTAATCGCTTCCTCTGAATCATCGTTACGTCGATGGCGAAGTACATACATAATACCGCCGGCTAAAGCAATCAAATAACATGTTTCGTGTAATACGTGACACGCGGTAATTTTGGACATGAATTTAGCACATAGAAATAATGAGAAAAGTTCAAGTAAACGTTTGTTTCTTATCTGACCTAGTTACAGGCGACTCGTGATTCAATAATTCTCGTAGGTCGCGTTGGCATAAGCGGAAAGCGTTGAAGCAAAAACAGAAATGGGAGCATCTTCGAAGTGTCGTTTACCTAGTTTCTGTTCTCGGTATCTCTGCGTTCCTGGCTTATTCTTAATTCAATATATCACGGAAAGAACAGTTTCACTGAAGTATCTGAAAATTTAATCAGATACAGATTTGAAAATAAATTTTGTCATTTTATATCGAATTATCAAAATAATTGCGTCAAACGTTCAAACTGATTGCTAGAATGTCACAATTTTTGCAGCATTGCTCATCATGCTTGAATTTCCTACATAATTATTTTGATGGCGCAACAAAATTATTTTCGGATCTACATCTTATATGTATACATTTTTAGATATAACTTTAGCAAAATTGTTTTTTTCGTGCACTCAAATGTATATCTAAATAAATAAAGATATACTATATTAATCCAATAAAACAAATTTATTTCTGTGAATGGTATTTCGATAAGTTTTACGTTCAGTTTGACGAATCTTCATGGGACTTCTGCTGGTAGCGTTTTCATTTCTATATTTTTCTTTTTTTACTATTTTCATTCAAGCTATTTTACAGTTTATTTTTGCATTTGTAGCGCAAGCTTACAAGGCGTGGCGATATTCTTCGCGTTTCATCACGAGATTATCACGAGATATAGTTGTCAAAGAGAATTAGGACGCAAAGACCAGAAGCTTTATTTTCAAAAAGTATCGCGTACGAAATACTGGAGAAATCTCTAATACACGTAACGCACACTGAAAGAAAAGATTGGCTACTGTAGCAAATTTGATGGTAACACATGTTTTTAATTGGTTGCAGCAGCCAATTTTTGATTGAGTTAGCCTATCCGCAAATATAGGATTTCAATAAGCTAACGTAAAAATTGGCTGCTAAAACCAATTAAAAATGCTATGCTATATTCAGCCGATCTTTTCTTTCAGTATATACTATAATATTTTCGTATGTTTTTGTATGCAATATTTTTCGAGAATAGGTCCCTGAACATTTGACTCATTTTCTCATACTGGGATATCGCGATCACACCAATGTGATGCGTTTAGCCCCAAAATATCTATAGCGATAGACGGTTCAGTTAATAAAATATAATAATCGGGATTCCACAGTTCTTCCTCTCTCTTGCCGATGTCGTTTAAATTTCGTAGCTGAATGGAACTGGGTGATCGTCGTGATGTGAGCATCACTTTATTTGTGTACGTTTCGTGTTCCCGCTTATATTCGCATTAATGCACATTCATCCGTCCTGGACCGACTATACACGAGCAAGCGAATGACGTCAAGTAATACAGTCATCGTCGAAAGATGCAATTTCCTCGACCCCTTTTTTCCCTTACCCTCTCACAAGATGCGCAGCTTCTTCATCCTCCTCCGCTTATGACAAAGTGCAAGGATTTAAGCCTATTCTATAATGTGCTCTTTGTTTCCTGTTCCTTCCTTTTTGCTATTTTTTACATTTTGTCTTTTTGCCTCTAATTCCGTTTTTTGTTTTCCGTCGCTCGAAATAAAAATTAACGAACTTCAAAAGAAATACGTAGCACGAAATACAATTGTCAATAAAACGATCGCAAAGAGGGGAAAAAGCAAGAGGCAAAAGGCAAAAAACAGGAAATAAAGAGCATATTGTAAAATAGACTTCATATCTTCTTTCCTGCTTCTCGAAATCGATGCGCCGACGTGTCATGTCGTTGCGCGATCAAAGACCGGATGTACTTGCCAGCATGCATACTTCGACGCATATTTTTTACTCCAAGTTATTTCGCGAGATCTCGCTATGTAAAAAAAACATGGCACTTTTAATGTCAGTGAAAAGTTAATGCTGCTACAAATTCTCCTATATTGCAGTCAAATGTTTCAACTCGTTGTTTCGAAATATTTTGAATCTTCCTTTTAATCCTGTTATTTTATTTTTCTTTTTTAACAAAAAACATATTCGAGAAATATTTATCGTCTTTAATCAATTAATCAATTTATTCATGATTAAAACACCAATTATTTACAATTCTTTTAACGTACAAAGAAACTCGATTAACTAAAAAGAAAGTAACATGTATATAAAGTTAGAGATTATTATTTTCTGGTATTACAAAATAAGATTAATTTTTACGCATAAAAAAATATACTTAAAAAAATAAACATTAATTTTACACTATTTTATATGTTAATTATTATACAATAAATATTATATAATTTTATATTAAATAATAGTTTAAATAATAGTTTAATAAAATCATCAATTTTGCAATTAAGAGTTATTTTAATATTTTATAAATAAATTTTTTTTCTATTTTTTTTTACATAACTACATTATCTTACAATTCTATATGTTTTTCAAAATATCCCAGGAGAGATCGCTAGTGCACAGATGAATTTTAATGCTGCACGCTCGATAGGTACAGAAAATATGTTATGTACAATAGTTCAAAAAGTAGACTCTCAAATTTATTGCTAATCTAAAAGTGTGGATAGAATATAATCATAAATTTTAGAAAATAAATTGCAAAGATTAATTTCTGCAATAGTGAATAACAACAGTTTGATATTGTATCTGATGAAACTTTTTATTTCTCTATTTAGGGATTTTCGTAAACATCTCAGAATATTCGGATTTTGATCTGGAATATGTGTACATGTAGAACCAAACCAAGAGTACGGGGAGTTCATCAATTCTACGGACTTAACTTCTACAATAATATGTCAACCCTTGTTAGAGGATGAGCTTCACTGTTACTTGAATGATATTATGGTCATAACTTCAAAGTATACTAATTTTAATGATAGGATCACGACGAGTAATCTAATCGAAGTCGGACACTGGTTCCATATGAAATTCACTGATCGTGGTGTAATGTCTGTGAACACAAAACTCGGCGCTGGAGAGATCAATAATTACCTTATTACAGATGTTGTTAGTTAATTCAGCATGGGTATTGATGCAACAGGCTTATATTCGGGTTTCACCGCGACAGAAAATACACCGATAGGCTTTTGCACAACTACATACAATATGAATATAAGATTTTGGAAGGAAGATACAAAACAGGAAACAGGCTCCAATTTTCAAATTAAATTGTTTAAGAATTTTTCTAATCAAACGGATATACTGTTAAAAGATTTACATATTGTGAAGAATAGGAAAGACTGCAACTATTCAAGAACATTTAACGATTCTTTTTTAAACGGCGGAAAAATAGTGTGTACTCATATATATTTTTTTTTACATACTTTATATTTTTATAAATACTGTTTCATTCTTATTAGATACCTACTACAATTCAATTACTGCACGTTAATTTTAATGATTTTTTATAAATTTAATTCCTTAACTATTTCTACAATTTAGTTAATTCTTTAACTGCAAAATTCATATAACACGATTAAGTCTCAGAATCTTGTACTTATGAAAAAATATAATATAGTGCATTGGAGCGTAAAATCATATAATATAAATATGTTTAATATGTCTATAAACGATTTAACTTTTTTATCGGAAAATTAACATGATGACATACGTTGTCAAAAATTTCATGAAATTTATGAAATTTAATGCACACGTTCATTACATTTAAGTAACTACTGTAACTTAATTTTCAGTTAAATCATTCATTACTTTTAATTTCCTTCGTAACCACGAGCTTCATTTACATATAAAGAAAGCTCGTTGTCACATTTTTAACAGCGTATTTACGTTAATTAACGATTTCGACTCTATTTGAATATAATTTTTTTCTATAACAAATCTTGCAGACAAAATATGTTCATACAATAGAAGTGATCGATAATAAATTAAGAATGTTTACCACTTTGGATGGACAACATCACATGATCTATGAAATTCATCAAAGACATCTACATTTACTCAGATAACGCAACTAAATCTGATTAATGTTAGAGATCTAAAAAAATAATATTATTTATTGATACTCCATCCGAAGGGATTGAAGACTAAATCAAACTTCGAAAGCATACGTTTTATATGATGTCTATGAATTTTTTTTTTAATTATTTGTATATCAAATCTTTTTATATTTCTAAAATTTGTTATTACTAGGCAGTTGAAATTGGAAACTTTACAAAGATATTATTAAATAAACACAATTATGATTTTCTTTTTGTTGTCTCCATGAAAAATTGTAATATTTTTCACGATATCTAATATAAGTAAACTCTGACTTATTATAACATCGCATATTTTAATTGAGAATGCATAGTCTATTGAAGATGATATAATTTGTCTTAGTTATAACATCTAGAATTAATTAATAAATTCTACTAAACACATAGTAATACTAATAATTATAACAACAGAAAATTCATTGTGATATTAAATTTACAATATTTATAATATAATTTATAATATTTATTACTTTATTTAAAAAAAAAATATGTTTCATGAAGCCTATTACTTATTTTAAGGGGATTTTAAAGTGAAGCTCGAACTTCAACGAGATCGCAGTTTTCTGATAAAATGATAACACATTGACACATCTTTATATATATATATATATATATACTACTACACCAATATCTTACGAACACATATACATAATTTTTTGTAGAACAATAGCATTTTAATTAGACGTCTAAGTTTAATTCTAAAAATTCCACGTTCTTTGTTGATGTAAATTACTAGTCTATGGATCACAATTTCGTCAGTACAGATTACAAAACTTTTATATTAAGCAAATATTGTTACGATATTGCCAATTCTGAGGCCATATTAGAATCTCCATGACTGAACTAAACATGACTGAACTAAATACGTCAATTATATGTATAATTATGTAATTAATAATAATTATACGAATTTTTTTTACAATTATATACATAATTAAATAATCAAAATATATCATAATTAAAAGTATTGAAAGATATATCTTTATTACAATTCTAAATCAATTCTACTTTTTGTAAAATGATATCTTTGGGTGTACGTTATATTATACATTAAATATTTTAATGGTATTATATATATATAACATGTAAAATCTACTGTTAAAATATTTCTTTTTATATAAAATTTAATAGAAATCCACTAGAAATTTGCACATATAATTTCACTGTCAAAAACGTCCTGATAGGAAGGCATTGCAGATATTTTTACAATAAGCTATATCATTGTCAAAATATTGTTTACGTTATGAAGAATGAAAAATTTTCAAATCATATTACATCCATAATAACAAGAGAAAACAAAATAATATCATTTACATAAAGGTTAAATAATGAGCGTGTTCTGATACAAAGAGGTTCATAAGCGAAAGAAGAGTAATACTGAACGGGTGTTGGAATTGAATATTATTGCTTCATAATGCTGGTGAATGCTACTTTGATCCCGTTCTTTCTGGGTAAGTTAAAAAGTATACATACAACTGTTCGCATCTAATTTCACATGTTCAATATTATATTTATCAACTTGTACGTAACATTAAACGCAACCATTATACTTTTTGTTACTATAATAATACGACAAAATATTTAAATTTAAATTAAAGAGTTATATAATATATATAACAAATGTAAAATTAAATAAAAAAGATTATGAAGTCCACTTGTGACTTTTTTCGAAGAACCATCTACTTCTATCGAAAACATGTCTTTAGAACACACGAATATTTAAATTAATTGTCTACACGTAATATTTAGGGTAACTCCGGCAAATACGCCGCGCTGAGATTTACGTCGCAGTAAAAAAAAATAGAAGGAGTGGGGGTAATTTTCCCGTAACTACTCTGTTACATGCCTTTATGTTATATTAGTATTGTGTATGATTTCAGCTTCTTACTGTTAATATTAATGAATTTATTGTGAGTTGAATCGATTTGTCACTGTAATAAGTAACGCCATCATAAGTTATAATCTACATAAAATGATTAATGTAGGACGTGTAAAAGACTTAGTGGTTATTTCGTGATACATACGTGTAGTAGAATAGTAAAGCATGTTTGTATTATTAAGCATTATTTGTAAATTTTTCATGAGCCGTATATACCCCCTTTCCCCCTATGAGTAGCCATATATTCCACCCCTATGAGATATGCGGCAAAAATACAAGGTTTCAAAAAGTTTATTTTTTAATATGAAAAATAAATATTTCGGATTTCTAATATTTTTTTCATAGTAGTAAACAGTACAAAGTTTTTACTGATATAATTCGTTTACTATAAACATAGTAAATAATACTTAATAAATTAAGTTTTTGATAGGTGTGGCGTATATGCCGGAGTTATCCTACATACATACGTGTTTTATATAAGTATGTATGATTTATATATTTTTTTTGTAGAAGAAATTAAAATTCTATAGCTAATCTAAAAATATGGATAAGATATAATCATAAATTTCAAGTTACGATGATTAATTTCTGTAACAATAGATGATGATATTTTGATATTTAACTATTTTTTTTGTTTGTTTAGGGATCTTCACAAACGTTTCAAAGGAATCAGATTTTGATCCGGAATACTTGTATGAGATGAACAAACTGACTATAACGTATACACCGCGTATCACAACCACGGAATTATCTTCTAGAATAACATGTCATTCCTTTCTAACGAACAGTCTCCGCTGTTTCGTGCATGATATTAAGTACGTGACTTCGATAAATCGAACTTCGGATCTGAATAATCGAATCGAAGTTGGACAATGGTTAGAGATGAAATTCATGCAGTATAGTCGAGGAGTACATAATATACTGGTCACAGGAAAAAAGCCTACGAAATTGATCAAAAGCTTTATGAAAGATATTATTCATCAATTTAATGTAGGTAATATAAGTGATATAGAAAATGCAAATGATACTCATGCATTCAGAAAGGATGGTTACATAGGTCAGGAAAAGACACCAATAGGCAGATGTATAACCACTTATCTTACGGAAGTAGGAAGATATAAGAAGAATGCATACGAGGAAACAAATTCCAGTTTTCAAATTAGATTGTTAAAGGAACGCTTTGACCAAAAAGATATACACGTACGCATTGAGAAGAATAGGAAGGATTGCATTTATTCATCACCTTTTTCTGATTTTTTAGGCAAAAGACAAATGGTGTGTATACATATATTTTCAATTAATATACGATATGTATATTCATTCAATATGATATTCGTCATCGATTTTATTTTGTTTTTATTAGATACAAAAAATTAATTGTTACACGTCAGTTTTAATAATTTTCTATGAATAATGCCTTAACTTTTTCAAAAGTTCAATTATTTTTTTAATTACAAAATTTATATATACGTCTGACTATAATATATAGCGTTTTCCACGGAAAAACTAGTACAACACTGATACATATTGAATGCAATTGAATGCAAATCAATTCATAACTTTTCAATGTTAATAAATAATTTAATTACATATTTTTTGTTGTTGAGATAACCACATAATCTTAAAAGGATTAAATTATTCATTATTGAAAATATGTAAATCAATTGTCAGTTGCACTAGTGTTGCACTAGCTTTCTCGGTAGAAAATGACTAAGATTGAGAATCTTGTATTTATGAAAAAGTGCAATACAGCGAATCAGTGCCAGAATTA
Organism: Mycetomoellerius zeteki; assembly: GCF_001594055.1. Classification (NCBI taxonomy): domain Eukaryota; kingdom Metazoa; phylum Arthropoda; class Insecta; order Hymenoptera; family Formicidae; genus Mycetomoellerius; species Mycetomoellerius zeteki. The sequence goes on from NW_017255975.1 coordinate 2,446,902, forward strand.
TATGATGTATGAATATTTTTTACATTTGAATGAAATAACTTTTTTTACTAGAAAATTAGCATTGCCATATTTATTTAATAACAATTTCGATTATGATAAATCCTTCTATCTTGCAGACATCATATCTCCATATAATAGAAGTGATCGATAATAAATTACGAATATATACCTTATTGAAAGGAAACCGGCCAGTTTATTCAAATAATACAGAGATATTTAATTTTTCGCAAATAATGATTTTACAACTAATTAATATAACATCTCAAAAAACAATATCATTTCAAGATTATAATTCAACCAAATTTGATTATTAAGTCAAACTTCAAAAACATATATTCCATATCTGTATATTAATTTTTTGTCTATCTGTGTTTATGTCAAATCTTATATTTATAGAATTTTTTGATACTAATTAGTTAATTAAATTGTAAACTTTTTACATAAATATATTAAAGAGCTTTTGATATGATTATGACTTCTTTCTTGGCCTTGTTATCCCCACAACAAATTGTGTTATTTTTCGTGATATCTATATCATATAAAAAATATATCATTAAAAAATATTTAAAGATATATCTTTAAATGTGCATCTATATGAATGACATAAATGTTAACACACATATAAATTTGTTTTAATTAAATACATATTAATTATATTGCATTAAATACATCAATTATATAATTAAGAATTATTAACAATTATATAAATATTTATATAAATCTATAGCGAATTAAGTAATCAATATATATTATGCAGCTAAAAATTATTTAAAGAATTACATTTTCATTGTTTCTGAATACGAAGTAAGTTTTATACCTTATACAAAAATACAAATATTATATACGCACATATTTTAACGATATTAACATATTATCGAAATGTTTTTTACATAAAAATAAAGTCTAATAAAAAGTTTATATTCAGAATTTTATTATCAGATGTGTTCTAATGAGAAAGACATGGCATACGGCTTATTCTTACAACAAGCTGTGAATGTCAATGTCAGAATACTTTATGTATAGAGACAAATAAACACTCGAATCATATTACAGCGTACATCTATAATAACAAGAAAAGTCAAATCGACATCCATTAATCGCAAGTCGATTGCTATCTTGTTGCCGCCAATTCGGAACCATCAATTTCAAAATTCGTGCTTCAGATTGGCAGTCGCAAAATGCTTGTGATCGATTTGCGACTAATGTAGAATTAGTTTTACGTAAAATTTAAATGATAAACATGTTCTGCAAAGGAACTCACTATTGAAAGAAAAATTATATTGGACGGACGTATTTGGAAGTACCCCATTTTTTCATAATGCTAGTGAACGTTACTTTGATTCCGTATTTGCTGGGTAAGCTAAAAAGCAATTGTCTGCATCCAGTTCTGTGTTACCGTATTTATCAATTTGTGCATAAAATCTCTTAACAAACTCAACCAATGTGTTCCTATAAGCAATATTTTAAATATAAATTAAACAGATATATGACAAATGTGAAATCAAATAAAAAGAATTGTCAAGTCCAAATACTGCACACACTTGTGACTTTTTTCGAAGATTTTATCATTTATTTGTATCGCAAATATATACTTTTTGGAGCACATAGATATTTGTACTAATTATATTAAATACGCATCCCCCACCAATTTATACACTTTTTTAGAAGAAATTAAAATTTTACAGCTCGTTGAAAAAAAAGATTGGCTGCTGCAGCAAATTAGATGGTAAAATATGGCATAGCATTTTTAATTGGTTGCAGCAGTTAATTTTTGGTTGCGTTAATCTATCGGAATTCTATACTGACATTGCAGATAGGCTAACACAACCAAAAATTGGCTGCTGCAGCCAATTAAAAATGCTATGCCATCTAATTTCTATTTTACCATCTAATTTGCTGCAGCAGCCAATCTTTTTTATACATACACAATAAAAAGCATTGTATATTTATATTGGAAACGATCCTTTCACATTCTTGTTAACAATTTATATTGAATTTAAATTAATGTCTTCAACATTCCTTATCATCAAAATAACATAATTTATGAGTAAATAAATAAATAACAAAAAATAATGTGTTTTAAAACTATTCTAAATTCTAAGATGAATAAATAAAATATGTGTTAATTTAACATATCATAAATGTTAATTTTACTAAAAAAAATATGCTTCACGATTTTTTTACGAATTGTATCAATATTACTTCGTGTGTATTTTTAAAAAATATTATTTGTGTTTTTTCTCTTCTCTAATATACACATCTTGTGTTAAATTAACACATAAATTTGAGTGGGACATGTGTTAAATTTAACACAAAATTTCCAACGATATAATAAACAATTGTGAGTAGAATATAATCATAAATTTTAAATTTAAAAGATAAATTACGAAGATTTATTTTTATAATAATACATTACAATATTCTAATATTTGACAAAATTGTATTTATTTAGGGATCCTTGCAAACGTATCAAATAATTCGACTTTTAATCCTGAATACTTGTACGAGGTGAAACAAACCAAAACAGAATACCAAATGTTTACGAACACTACGGAATTAATATCTACAATAACATGTCAAAGTTTCGTATCGAAAAATCTTCAGTGTAACTTGCACGACGTCATGTTCGTGACTACGAATTATAATAATTTGACATATGAGGTCGTGAAGAGTAATCTAATCCAAACTGATTCGTGGTTCAAGATGGAATTCGATAATTATGGTATATACGCCATAAGATATAACACTGATAATAATATGATAAGGAATTTTATTAGAGATATTATTCGCCAATTCAACATGAATATACAGGCTAATGTATTATATTCGGGTTTCATCAACGATGAAAATACTCTAATGAGCGATTGCACAACCACATACAATGTAAATGTAGAATATATAGAGGATGCAAATGAGGATTCTAATTTTCAAATTAGATTGATAGCGGAAAATTTCTCCAACAAAAAAGATTTACCAATAAAGAATTTACATATTCTGAAAAATAGGAAGAACTGCAATTATTTTGAAGACTGGTATAAAGAAGCAGAAATGGTACGTACACGAGTACTTTTCTAAGTGCTTTATGATTTATAGATCCTATCTTGTTCTTATTAAATACAAATAAATTAATTGTTGCACGACAGAGAGAGAGAGCTTTAATGATTTTCTATAATTAATTTCCTACTTGTTTCAACAATTTTATTAAATTTTGAACTGCAAAATTTATACATAGGGTAACTCCGGTAAATACGCCGCGCTGAGATTTACGCCACAGAAGTTAGAAAAAAATAGAAGAAGTGGGGGTAATTTTTCCGCAACTACTCTGTTACATACCTTTATGTTATATTAGTATTGTGTTATGATTTCAGCTTCTTACTGTTAATATTAATGAAATTATTGTGAGTTGAATCGATTTGTCATTGTAATAAGTAACGCCATCATAAATTATAATCTACATAAAATGATTAATGTAGGACGTGTAAAAGACTTAGTGGTTATTTCGTGATACATATGTGTAGAGGAATAGTAAAGCATGTTTTGTAGCAAAATACAAGTGCTTTACTTTCTTATTCTTTGTTTAGTTTGCTGTCTTGTATATCCTACCTGTTTGGGATATACGGCATTTTTAGCGGATGGGATTTATGCTCAAAGCATACAAAGTGCGCAGATTGAATTCAGTGCACTAAATGCAATGAATATATTACATAAAATATGTACCTCACGTCATAACACTTGTATTATATGTAGAAAGACTGTAATTATTATTTATTACTTCATATACATATTTATCATTCTTATTTCTTAATAAAACTTTATAAACGTATTTTATAAGTTATTGTGTCATTTTAGGTCTTATTTATAAGCATTATTTGTAAATTTTTGATGAGTCATACATTAAAATTAATTATATAATACTTAATAAATTAATAAATTAAGTTTTTGATAGGTGCGGCGTATACTACTAGTATACCGGAGTTATCCTATATTTAGGATTAAGAATATTGTACTAGTGAAAAAGTACAACATACTGTATTAGCAGAACAATATAATATATATATATATATGATCATCTGAATAATATTTGAATAATCTAAAAACCTTTTTACCGAAAAAAATTTTGGTTGCTATATTTACATAACAATTTTGACTCTTCTACTCAACTTATTTATTCTATAATAAATTTTGCAGGTACAATATGTCCATACAATAGAAGTTATTGATGAAAAATTAAAAATTTTTACCAAACTGGATGGGCAACGACTACTTAATGTATCGAATCCTTTAGAAACAATTAAGTTTACGGAAACAACGGAGGTAAATTTAATTGACTTCAGATCTCGTAAAACAATTGAGGATTATTTAGGACCCGACCATGCTTGAAAACTAACTCAAACTTCGAAAACATATGTTTTATATGATACCTATAAATTCTTTATTTAATTATTTAAGTCAAACCTTTTTGTATTTGTAAAATTTGCTGATACTAGATAATTGATCAATTATGAAACTATGCAAAAATATTATTAAATAGCATTTGGTAAAATTATAATTTTATTCTTAGCCTTGTTGATCTTACAATGATATCTGTCACGATATCTAATATAAGCAAATACTAACTCCTTTTACATAGCACCATATCACATATTCAGAATGAATTGAATTTATTCACTAAAAATGATGTTACTTGTTCAAGTTGTAGCACCTAGAATATAATTCTATTAAACAATAATTTGTTATGATAACAAAAGTTCATTATGGTAGCAAACTATAACATCTATTACTTTATTGTAAAAAGAAAGTTTCATCAAGCCCATTTTGCTTTAACGTAGTTGATTTATTTCAACAGTTGTATCGGATAAATCGAATTATAATCGTGTTGTTTACATGTCAATTATAATAATTATTATTTTGAAAAAACCGTAGAAAAACTCGTTTAAATTTTAAAACAAAAGAATTAGAAATAAATAATTTAATGCAATATAAATGAAAAAAAAAACAAAAAGGTTTAATAAGAGAGATTTCGAGTAATAATTTAGATTATATTAAATATGCAGGTATATCTATATGAATGGGTTCACAAAAACATACATTTTTATTTAAATTAAATAGGGGAAGGTCACCGATACCGACATACCACTTTGTTTTTAGACAATATTTCTTAAACGAAAGGTAAAAATACAACTTCAAAAACATAAATACAAACTAAAAAGTGTCTTCTATCACAGATAGTATAAGCAGTTTTTATAATACTGTTTTAATATACAGGATAAACAAAGACATCTATTGTATAGGCCGCGGCCTAAATGCACGGTGTAAACGTAGCCACTGTGACTCGAGAGTGAAATGCCCCTCACCGATTGCGTATCGCGAATATTCGCGCTGCGTTCGTCGACCAACCGAATCAACCACAGTGACCATAAGAGTGAAATGCCCCTCACCGATTGCGTATCGCGAATATTCGCGCTGCGTTCGTCGACCAACCGAATCAACCACAGTGACCATAACCTGCAAATCGCTCGTGTCCACTCGTGTCGTCGAGTCGAGCGAGTTCGCGCACCCGACCGATTCGCGACCTGTGCGGAAGAGTTATCCTCGGCGATTTCTCATTAAAACTTGGTCCTGTCAACCACGTGAATTTCGTCGTTTACGGTGCGCCTCGGGGAAGGCTTAATCGTCGCGGAAGTATGCCTGAACGAAAATCAAGGACGAGTTGCATTAGCCGGACCGGAACATAGGTTAAAGCGTTTCCTCATAGGGATTGTTGGTGGAAAGTCCTGATCGATTTGGTGCGCGATGGACGTGGAGAAAATCGCAATGTTTGCCGGCGTGGGCTTCGCCATCGCCGTGGGTCTCTTCGTCCTGTGGGGTCCATCGCCCAAGCCTAGGAAAAAAGGTGACGTCTGGGCTACGTTCATCTAACGTTTATTACGAAGACGACGTCCTTTTACCCTTTTATCCTTGTGCTTTATTTTTGTGTAATGAAACTATAAAGAAAATAATATAGCCGTTATCGATATCGTTTACCATTGGAAAAAAATTATATGTATACAAGTATATTTTTATTGTATTATATAAAAGATCAGATACATAATTTCTTTAGAGTATTTTTGTTAAGTTTAATTCTGTTACAGATTTATTATTAAGAAGCACAATTACTATGATTTTAGTTTTATTTACACTTGATTATTTTACACACATTTTTCTTTTAATTATTTTATCTTATATAATCACAAGAGATATTACATACATAATCATTTGGAGCTGACGATGAATCTATTGAACCCATTCAGTTATAAATCTCTTTGTCAAAAATATCAAACGATTCAATTTTCTTTATGTTACATTTGCAAATTTGTAGATCATTATTGTTATAAAATATTTGGTATTTATTCTTTTTGATTTGAATTATGTCATTTTGGTTTCTGGTTTCTAAAATTAATTGATGTTTTTTAATTAACATAAATGAGTCACGTCAATACTTACAGTCTCAAGTTTTACAGACTCACATTAATAAATTATGTTATAAATTTTGGCACTAATGCTAAAGCTAACTCTGGAGGATTAATAGAAAACAAATTCTCTGGTTTAATTGTGACTTTATTGTCTGCTTCTAGGTCGAGTTGTTGGGATTAACAATTTGGGATACACATGTTTCCTGAATTCTCTTTTACAAGCATTGGCTGCTTGTCCCTCATTTATTTTCTGGCTTCAAAAACAGCAAGAAAAGAAGGATAGAAACTTTGCTGACACACTGTTTTCTGTTCTCAAAAGTATGGCTGTGATCTGATCTTATCTTTAGTAGTTTAATTGTGGATTTAAAATTGCAACTTTTAATCCCTAAACATTAAATTAATTTCTAAGTTTTTTGTTAATTTTCTTGTTGCTTAACAAGATCTTTAATCAGTATATTAAAAATGATAGTATTTTTTTAAATTAAATTTTTGAATTTTTTAAATTTTCTGTATTCATGTTTTTATATCTTACATTGTACTAATTTATATTTCATAGAAATTAATGGTTTTGCGGATGACCTGTATGGCAATGTGACACCTGTTGAAATCATCTCTTCCGTTGGCTCATTGTGGAATTTTGGACCTGGTTATCAAGATGCTCATGAACTGTTCCATGTGGTTCTCAGTGCGTTAGATACTGAAATGCAACCTACTAATAGGGTATGCAGTATATGTCATTATTATAGAATTTAACAGAAACTTTCCGTTGTAAAAAAAAAAGATTTTTTAAGACTTTTGTAACTAATTGAAAAATTTATTCATGATTTCAGAAAGGTTGTTTGTCTGATGCACTGCCACCAAGCCCGGTTATTAATCCAGATGTAAGAGGAACGGGCGATACTCTGAATCTCAGAAGCGCCTCTTGTAATGACATAGCGTCAGTGGAGAATAATTCCGATAATCCGAAGGGTTTCGACAAAAACTGCAACAATCAGATGATGACTTCAACATCGTCCATATCCAGTGCATCTCCGAGCACGTGCAGGCCCGGTATGATTCTCGCTAGATCCTCAGAGTTGCTATCTCGAAGCATTCAAGGCAACGGTGACTGCACGAGTCTCTTCGGATCATGGAAATCTCTATGCGCCGCCATGTCATTTACTAACATTCCTTCAATGTCAGTGGAGACACATCCGTTCTCAGGTCTAATCACTAGCCAAGTTCAGTGCAGCGACTGTTTCTGGAAGGTATTGTCACGAAAATGATCCAATTTTTTCGTTACTAATTTTTTTATTTGAATTTTTCAAACGTTATTAAGGCCCGTTGCACCAACGTTACTTTGATTTTAAACAAGGCTTAAAACTCTCTGTCTCTCTTTCGTTTTAAAATGAGACAGAGAGAGTTTTAAGTCTTGCTTAAAGTCAAAGTAACGTTGGTACAACCAGACCTAATTCATTTGTACGCATCTTTTTAATCCAAATATCAATAATAATATTTTCTTTTCCTCGCTTCCTATCAAAATAATTTACAGTTCTAATAATCTTGAATTCTAATCTTAATAATGTTAAATCTTTAATAATACTAAATTTTAATCTTAATCCTCATTTCTTTTTTCAGTCTTCAGTACGTTACGATAAGCTTGAAACATTATCATTACCATTACCGCCGCTCACTTCATCATTTGTACCACAGCACCACTCTTTGGAATGGTTACTGTCACGTTTCGTAGACAGCGAAATTGTGCGCGATGTGCAATGTGATGGATGCTCGTCGCGTTGCACGGCCATCAAGACTCTTACCCTCGGCAAACTGCCCAAGTGTTTATGCTTGCACATTCCAAGGACCACTTGGAGCTCTTCCGGCATGCCAATTAAAAGGGATGATCAGATCACGTTCCCCGAATTTCTGGTGCTAGATCCGTACACTTATACGGAGACAAAAAAAAGAAGCGCGCAGGTAATTTATAAAAAGATTTATAGTAAATTTATTAAATAAGGAATTCCTAGAAATATTTTATTTACAATCCTACAACTCTCAATCTAAACTTATGATTGATCAGGCACAATTCAATTAAGACTCAGTTTCGCAACTCGTGGTTAACGCTTAACTGAGGTTCAACTTGTTTCTCATCTTTTTCCAATTCTAGCATTAGAAAAAGATAAAGAATAAGTTAAATCTTGGTTAAGAGTTAACCATGAGTTGTGAAACTGGGCCTAATTTAATCTAGAATCTTTTTATTTTTATAGGGTGACGCGAAATTTCTCGGTAACAGTTTCATAACGATACAGGGTAAACACAAGTATCGGTTGTGCGCGGTAATCGAGCACCGCGGCCCAGTAGACTCCGGCCATTTCGTTTGCTTCAGACGTGGAAATAAAGCGGATCAATGGCTGTACACGTCCGATGTCATTGTCGAGAGCGTGTCATTGACGCAGGTGCTGCTTGCCAGTCCATATCTACTCTTCTACGAGCGCATTAATAGCGTTTATCCTAGCTAGGAACAATTTTCGAAGTAATAGGCTATCTATAGGAATTACGAAATGACGCGTCGATTAATAATCGGACCGCTCTTTTTAGCCATGCTTTCTCTCTTGTAGGCTTTATACAATAAGCCATTACTTAAGCTTAAATCTTAAGCCATTAAGAAATCGATCATCCCTAGTTGATTATTCTTCTCATATTCGACTATGAATGGTCAATTTCTTATAGTTTAAGACTTAAAACTTAGGTAATGGCTTATTGTAGAAAGCCCATTACGCTTTTGGCATTTAAAGCAAAGCAATTATGTATACAACAGAAATCGTACAGAAAGATAAAATTGTAAGGAATTAAAAACAATTGTAGAAAACACAGCTAGAAAGAACGGAGAGGATTTGCGAAATATAAGAGACTGTCGAATTTTCCATAATAAGTTTAATATCGTTCGATGTTGCGCGATAATACTTTGTTATAACGATAAGGAAATAATATAAGGCTCGATAGATTAAAAATTAAACTAAAAATTCAATTTTGTTATAATATACGACTATGAAACGTGCGTCTCTAGGTGATATTTTATAGCAACCGTGAAATGTATCGAATATATATAATCTAAAATTCCGAAATATTTCATTAGCGACGAATGCGTTAATAATTGCCATTATTGGACGTTGACAAATCTACCGGAATAGTAAGTTTCGTGAAATAAAAATGTCTTGCTTCTATAACATATAGTGATATATAGTAGATTTCTACCAGAAGAGACTGTCAATTTTTATAGATCATTTGATCAGTTCATTATTATATCTTTATTTTAACAAGGAACTAAGATCGTGCCAATAACAAATTCGTCGAATTAAATTTATTAGGAGATAAACGAGATGAATCGTATTTTTTATTACGTTCGTATCTGAGGCTCTTTGAGCTCTTGCATATATAGTGCAATTGTTAAAAATATTATTATTATTATGTGTGAAGACTGCGAATTTGTTAATTTGTATATATATATATATCTCGATGAATTTTCTTTCTCTGATTAGCATAAAGGAATATGCGAATTACCAGAATAAATATTTACTTTAAGAATGTTAGATATGTAAACATATAATTTAAAGTCTTATAAAAACTTATTAAAGTGGAATAAAATTTAGAACGCAGCATACCTTACTGAAAAACGTAGTAACTTTTTCTCTCCAATTTAATTTTTATTAAAATAATAAATTTTATTGAAGTAATTTTAGTTGCATTTTTTTTTTCATAAAATATACTCTCCCAGCCGGAGTTAGAAATTCATTCAAAAAGTCGGAGAGATGGAAATATAGTTCCGTTTCACACATGATCTATCGTTTTATCCTTCTTTAATATTTAATGAACAAAACAGAGATAAGATGCTACGTCACGCGTAAATGCGTGAAACGACGCCGGTATAGCCATGGTGGAAAAGTTTTTTCCACCGTGGGTATATATAGCATCACAGATCTCAACCTAACACTTGTCTTAAGCTTTGTGTCCACGATGCTAGAAATTGGTCCGAGATCTCGGAGAGAGAAAGAATTAACCAATCACATTTAAACAATTTAGTCACATGATCAATGCGATTGGTCAATTCTTTCTTCATCCGAGATCTTTGACGGATTTCTAGCATCGTGGACACTAGGCTTTACAACCAGAAAGAAGCCTGAGAACGGCCATGCTCGGGATTTAGCTGCAACCTTATTTTGAAGCGCCTCTATGTCCACAAAACGTAGACATTGAACTACGTAGCCAATGTCCATGATTTTTTGATTGTATTCTTTGCTATGTCCACGATTTTCGGTCTGTTAGATAGATAAAGATGAACAATCAATCTGTCGGCGCTTGTTGAACAAATGATTGCTCGTCTTTGTCTATCTAACGGATCGAAGATCGTGATATAGCGAAAAATACAATAAAAAAATCGTGGACATTGAACTACGTAGTTCAATGTCCACGTTTTGTGGACATAGAGGCGCTTCAAAATAAGGCTGCAGTTAAATCCCGGGCATGGCAACTCTCAGTGACTCTCAGGCTTCTCTCTGCTTACAAGTCACAGTATTGTAAACATTGCATAACTTCGACTTCAATACATTTTACTCCTTTTTTAAACATGGAATAAAAATTATAAAAAACGTAATCTAAGTTGATTAAAATAAAAAAGTGTTGTTCTATATCAATTAGAACATTTATAAAGTCACAAATTGATAGTTTACTCTGAGGTTAGGTGTAATATAGAGAACGGAATTTAAGGAACTCCCTCGATCTCCGAGAGAAATGAATGTACGAAAGGATTCAACTACTTCAACTCCATGCTATAGATAATTATAAAAACAGAGGTATGTAAAAAGACATATCGCTTATTTACTACAACTTAAAAAACAAAGATTTCCAGAAAGTAAATTTGAATGTTTTGAATCATTAAAGTGATAATTATTTAGAATACGGGCCTCATCTCCGATTTTGATGAAATTGGGCTCATTCGATGCGTTTTTACTCAAAATGAAAGAATCTGGCAAAAAGATGCGGCGATCGGCTTCGTGAACCGAGATATCAAGTGTCAAAGTTCGAGATTTTAGAGGTTAAGATATCTGTCATCTCGACTCGGGCTACGTTCGCTTTGGCGCTCACAGCACTTGTAAGCATCAATTGTCCTTGTTTAATACTTAAAAATAACAAGGATGAAATGACGCTTAAAGCGTGTGGGCACCAAAACGAACATATAACGTTATGTATACGTTCTGCTTTAATTACACAAATTCACTTCTTTAAAAACAAATTCTCTGTTTCACAAACACAAACTCACTGCTTTAAAAACACAAATTCACTACTTTAAAAATATAAGTTCATTGCTTTAAAAACACAAATTCATTGTTAATGCAAAAAATTTGTGTGTTTAAAGCAGTGAATTTGTGTTTTTAAAGCAGTGAATTTGTTTTTGTGAAGCAGAGAATTTGTTTTGAAAGCAATGAATTTGTGTAATTAAAACAGAACGTATACATAGCGCTATATCGAGTCGGGATGACAGATATCTTAACCTCTAAAATCTCGAACTTTGACGCTTGATATCTCGGTTCACGAGGCCGATCGCCGCATTTTTTTGCTAAATTCTTTCATTTTGAGTAAAAACACATGGAATGAGCCCAATTTCATCAAAATCGGAGATGAGGCCCGTATTCTAAAGAATTACTATTAAAATTTTGTAATCTTAATTTTGAAATGCAATTTTAGTGTAATAATTGATTGTAAAGGAATGAGTTATTCTTTTAAAGAAATGTTTTGTTCTTTTTTTGCAACCAACTAAAAGATTACAATTTTTTAGTTATATCATTATTGTAGCTTGTAGTAAATGAGCAATATGTAGAAATTTTGTTTAAGAAGAATCAAATAATATATCAAATAACATATCAATAATATATCAATAATTTACATTTATAACAGGGATTCTTTAGTTTCACTTACATTATCACGAACAGTTCTGAATCTGTTACTCTTCATTCAAATTAATATAAACCAACATGGCTGCTCCAATCAGCACTGCCATGGACAGCTTAACTGCTGCTCTCAAGTCCAACATTATTCCCAATCAGGAATATCTACTACAAGGATCAGTGTTAGATACCTCCGTAGAAGTACTGCTGCATAGACTTCGTGGTTTGTGTGACAATGTAGATCATGGACCTGAGGGTTTCTACGATCATGAGATGTGTTTCAGCATTCGCAGGTAAAATCGTTTCTTTTATTCCAATTTATATGTTTTTATTTATAGATGTATCTATAAAAACAGATATATCTATGAAAAAATGTAATCAAAGTCAATTTACATATTGAGTTGCAAGTATTTGTTTGACTTCTTTTCAGAAGTACTCCGCAGGAACAACCGTTATTACTGCGAGTGCGACGTACTCTGGATGCAAGCAACGCAGACATGCCGTGGCAGTTGCGATATATTGGCCAACCTGAACTAGGTGATAAATCTCGACCCACGATCGTTCGCAGTAGCATCGACATTGCTACAAGTAACACCGTAGTGGAGTTTCTCACTGAATTGGGCTGCAAGCTGGACTTCGAATATGTTACTCGTGGCTACATGTTTCGCAAAGGACGAATGAAGATTACCGTATCGAAGATCTTCAAGGTGAACCAGGGTAAGGTGCCAGAAGGCGTGCCGGAAATGATTTCACAGAGTTATTTGGTTGAGCTTAGCGTGTTGGCTCCTAGTGGGCAGGATGCCATAGCAGAGGATATGAGGATATTTGCGGAACAGCTGCGACCTTTGGTGCAATTGGAGAAAATAGATTATAAGAGATTAGTCCATTAATTATAAGATTTTTTTTATCGCAAAGATCATTCTTATGTAAAGCATCTCATGTAGTACGTCAAAAAATGTTCATTGACAGCAATTTTTTAAAAAGGTAGAAAAACTTTTCGTATATTTGAATAAAAAAGATAAAAAGAGCTATAAGCTGAGCAAATTTATAACTAAATTATAGCATAATTATAAATGAGGAGCAGACTTTCAAAATACGTTTTGTCCAAAATTTGTAATTTCCAGAAAATGAGAAAGAAAGAAATTATGCACTTTACAGAAAATAACAATACATCAATCAATAGGATGTGAAATATTAAACAAAATTGCTAAACAATTACTAAAAATGTTAATCTAATGCATTTTGTTTGTCTCTAGTTAAAAAAGATAATGCACTTTAAAATGTCTACGTTTTTTCAGCATATAAATTAACGATGAAAAAATGCTTTTTGAACATCTCAGAGTAGCTTATAATATGAGTCTTTCGACACTGAACACCCGCCATCTCTAACTAAAAAAATGAAATTTAGAACAAAACGCATTTTGAAAATCTACTCCTCAAATACTTCAAAATCTCTGTATTTTCATGCTGAAGAGGACTCCAAAGGGAATCAAACGTATAATCAATTTGGAATAATAATGACATTATCCTTTTCGTAAAGTAATAAAAGTTTTATCATTACAACTTACACCTCTCTGACTGCGCTGTATTCTCATTAGCCTTGAATTTATTTATTATATTTTAATAGGTAAAAAATAAGCGATATAATATTGATGTTAAATAAACATTTATTTAATGTTATGTTTAATGATAAAACAATTTTTTATTAAATATAAATAATTCGTTAATTAAATCATTAAATAAAAAACAAAGTAACAGTTTCAGAATATTATTTTAGTTGTGACTATATTTTAATATTTATCGCGACACGATATATAAGATTTTACTTTACCTTTTAATTCTTTATTTACAAAGAAAGGCTCCCAGGAGTCGCGTATTAAAATATGATGTGAAAAATATTTTTTTATAAAATGTATAATTATTAAACTACAAAAAACAAAAATGGAGAAACGTTTACGAGATTATTTATGTGTATATCAATATATCTTAAAAGTTAGTGTATAATGAAAATTTAATAATAAAATAAGTAAATTAATGTGTAATGGAAGTTTAAAAAATTTGGAGATAATTCTTTTTCCAACAAGAATTTTTAATATATGAGAAATTAAGATTATTTTATTTTCCATTAAAATTACGTCGTCGATATGATCTTTTTCAATTTTATTTCCTCAAAATTCTAATATAGCGTCTCTCACGAATGCCGGTATTTATTAGTTAAAAAAAGATCATATTGCGACACATTCTGATATACACTGTCAAATATAGCGTTGAATTTCAAATCGCAAAATAAAAACATGCAATCATCTCGCCCAAGCTTTTTGATTAATGATGAATGTATTATTTATTCATATGCATTAATTAATTACGTTAATTTATTAAGAAATAACAATAAAAAAATCCTCTTTATAGGCCTGTTCTTTTTAGCTGAACTTCTTGAACGGTTCATCTTTTCTCTTGTTCTCTCCAACAATAAAGACAAAAGGAAAAAAGATGAACCGTGCAAGAACTTTAGCTAAAAAGAACAGACTTTATAATCCAGTTCCGTCGCATGAATCGCATGTTAATCAATATTCGACTTAAAAAAATTAGCAAAATTTTGTCGCAATTAAAATTCAATTGATAAATTAATCAAAAAAATAATTTGTCATCGAACAATAATTAAGATTGATCGTTGACTTAGAAACGTCAACAATTAGAAAACAATTCTCGTGAAAATCGCAGCATCAGACCTACACTTGAACTGCGGAGTACAAGTGCCGGTGGCAGCACTTGATAGGAAACTGATGAAGATGGAAGAATAGGATGAACAGGTCGATGTGTGCCAACAGACTGAAATCGACGCCATTTTACTTTCAGTGTAGTTGTGGCGTGGATCTAACTGATCTGATTCCAACCGCAAACGATTTTTAAGCAATTTTGATAGAACACTCTCATAGGTAAGTGTGAATTTTTGATCATCAATTCGTTATGCAGAGCGTTGAAAAGGTTTCGTTCGACTGCTTGACGTTTGTTGGAAATTCCGCATGAGAGAGTTACGTGGTGCTACATAATCAACAGCGCTTAAGACGCTTCCTCCATGGCGGGAAGCCGGAATGAAAAGCTTTTGACGATATATATCGTGAAATTTTTATGGATCGAAAGGCGAGGAGGAAAAAAAGAGGAGACGATCTATCTTGGAATTAATATTCGTTTCTATATCAATGTAAATACACAAGGTCTGTTTTTGATTCCACTAGACTACAGTAAAAAACATTGGCTGCGTTCAGCAGAGAAAGCAGCTTTGCTACTTAATATTCGCAACGCTCGCGAGCATCATTTCATCCTTATCGTTTTCAAATATTAAACAAGAATGAAATCGAGGGGGTAACCACTAATGTAATCGTGGGACAGAATCCTCGAAATCATTATAAAATTCATACGAATCTCTATGTATAATCCAATAATTACATATGCAACCACGAGAAATCATTGTATAATATTAAATAAAATCGTATATTTTACCAAATGACTTCATATGTAGTGAAAAAAATTATTTGTGATTAGATGAAATCATGTAATCTTTGGGACAATATTTCAACTAGTGGTTACCCCCTCGGATGAAATGATGCTCGCTAGCGTTGCGAATGTTAAGTGGAATCCCCAACTGTTGTAAAAGTCTTAAGTACGATTGGTTTATACAATTACATCCAATGAGAAACTAGGGGCAAGACTAATCACATTAAAGAATTTTACAACAGCTGTAAAATTCCTTTTTCTGCTGTGTATCAATCATGAAACTTTATTCCTAGGATGGAAAGTGAAAAGTAAAAATTTTTACCATTGAGGTTGATAGAGAAATTTTTCACTTTTCATCCTAGAGAGAAAATTTCATGATTAATACCCTGAGCTCAGCCTCTCTTTTTTGCTTTTGCCAAGTCAAATCAAACTATATCTATTTCTACTTTAAGTTCCAAAAGTGTACACTAGTTCAGCATCAGAAAAACAAACCTTTAATTTTGATTTCGATTCACAACCAACTCTTCATCTTTTTTTAGTTCTAAGAATTAAAAAACGTGAAGAGCAAATTGAACCGAGATTAAAATTAATCTGCACCGATGTCTTTCTACAAATGAACTTTAATCTCAGTTCAATTTATTCATTTTTCTTCTAATTCTTAGAACTAGAAGAATTAAAAAAAGATGAAGAGTTAGTTGAATCAAGATTAAAATTAAATTGTACTGGTGGAAATAGGCATGAAATGGGCATAATTGATATTGATATAATTTATATATTTAATACATTATTAAAAATTAAAAATTACATAGTTATAATTATAATGAACATGTTGAAGATGTTAGGCTTGATGATAATAATGTTGTTAATTTGTAAATCTCGCCTCAATTTCATTTATAAGTATAATAATTTGACTTTATTTTGCTTTTTATTCACTTATTGAGAATTTATTTATACATGTGTATTAAGAGGATGCTGGAGCCGCCTGTATTACCGATAAAACTAGCATTTTTGACGTTTTTTTAATTCCAAATTCGGTTTCAATCTCATTTTCTACATTTATTATATTCACTCATTTATTGTATTGAATCTTAGAATATAATAATTAAACACTGGAAGTGTCATAGCTTTAAAGAGTACAAAACCTTGTATAGTGCAAAAGTGTATAGTGCAATCAAAGTCCTTCATTTCGTTTCTTTTCAAAAATGAAAGTCCAATTGATTTTCTTACGCTTTATGCATTATGTAAAGATCTGTGCCCCGTCCTTTACCTTCCACCGGCAATATTGGACTTTAAAGGCAGATGAATTTGAATCTGTAAAAAATAAGTAAAATTTAATCCATCTTCTAAAAACTTGTTCAAACTTTTACAAGTATGCAAGAGGTTTTTTTTCAGATTTTCATACAATCCAGAACAATATAAAAGGATCGAATACCCAGGATGATACAAGAGCGAAAATTTCATATTGCTGATGGAAGGTTAATTGGTATTCTTCTTAACTGAAAGACTTCCGATTCCCAGAGAAGGGTCTGAGCCAGCCAGAAACAAAGTTATTTAAATAGTATACAGAGTCAATTGTATGAAACAGAAGAAGCAAATTCAGTAAAAAATCTCTAAAAATAGAAGTAGAACAACAGACACAACCATTGCAATTTCATGCAACTTCGTTCGACTCCGAAGCGCAATTGCTCCACCTGAGGCATTATTTTGAGACTTTCCTCCAACATATGTCCATCCTAAGGCCTGTTCTTTTTAACTAAATTCTTTCCTCTTTTTTTTCTCTTTGTATTGAAGGAAAGAAAAAAGATTAATGGTATAAAAAATTTAGTTAAAAAGAACAGACTTTTTTTGTTTTCTTGCTACAATACACATGAATCGATTGTCTGCGAATCTTTGACAATTTCGAAATTTTAATATGATTGTGTTCCAATATGCACGCAACATAAACTGTAATTTTTTCAGTATTGGCAGTATGTATTGGAAACGATCTATAAAAGTACATACATATTGTGTAAAGTTAGGCAAATATACGCAATTTTCATCTATCACAAGTACATAAATAGATTTTGAGCAAATAAGGATAGATAGATATTGGAGATACTCACTACATTATTTGAATTGACTTTTAATATATATGTTCAAAATATCGAATAAATCTTTAGACTGTTTTATTTATAATACGTTTGTTTTCAGGTTGAAAAATGTCTCGGTATCGTGAATGGGATCTGTCTTGTAAGGTTTATGTTGGTAATTTAGGCAGCAGCGCCAGCAAACATGAGATTGAAAGCGCATTCAGTAAGTATGGTCCACTAAGAAATGTGTGGGTAGCTCGAAATCCTCCTGGTTTCGCATTTGTGGAATTTGAAGACCCGCGAGACGCTGAAGATGCCGTAAGAGGATTGGACGGAACGTAAGTTTGAGAATTAGTAATCCTTATATTATGTACAATCCATCTTTATGTATCAAGATACAAAGCATTCTGAAGATTACGTTATAGATCATTGAGGGGTTGGTCACTGAGATAATTTTTATACAAAGGCTAGACAATTCAGCGGCAATCTAAATGAAATTTTGAGTAAGGTACCTTTTAGTAAATCTAAAAGCTAATCTTTAGTATTCTCAGGTACCTTTTTATTTATGCTTAATTTGATTAGTCGTAAAATTTTTAATTTAGCACTAAGTTGTGAGATCGTTTAACAAAGAGTCTATGTTACTATTAGTGTTTTTTAAAATATTTTTTATTTTATAAAATATCTATTAATATTTATATTCAATTTATATTATTGTTTTGTTAGTATTAAAAAATCTTAAACGTTACGAGTAGTCTAACGTCGTTGTAAGCGCATTCTGAATACAGGCCTATGTACTCATATAAGGTCTTAATAATCTTAGATGAGCACAGTAAATTTGGAAAAATCTCGGGTAATCTAAAAAAATATGACATAATTTTAAATACTTTAAGGTAATCTTGGGTAATATGAGGTAATATTTGATAATCTGGAATAATTTGAGGTAGTATTAAGTAATCTTAAGTAATCCAAGGTAATTTAAAGGTAATCCGTATCAAGGTAATTTTTGTACATTTTAATCGCTAGTGACCAACACCTCGTGGATTATATTAATTTTTAAGGATGTATATATAGTTTCTACGAAAAATAACTGAAATTAGAAATTTATACTTTCCATATAAAAATAAATATTATATATATGTATATACATATATATATTAACATATATATGAAATATTCATAAGATCAATATTTTTAATACAATTTTGTAGTGTAAATGAAGGTGTTCCCATTTTATCTTAATTATTTTTTTAAAACATGTCTACTTACATAATTTTTAATTGTTAATATATACAGGTTCTAAATCATCAAACTTTTTATATTTAACTATAGAAAAATTTGTAATTTTTTTTCATACACACACACACACACACACACATTTTATTAAAAAGTACATATAATACATTCTTAAAAAATACATATAATACATTCTTAAAAGAAAAATGTGATCATAGTAAAAAAGAATGTTAAATAATAAATCTTATATAAGAGATAAACTGATTACGGTTGCCATTACCACTGCAGACTTATCGGTTTATTAAACAAATTTCTGGCGGATGGAGCAAATCTGTCTAACCACTATGAATTTTGACGCGCAATTAAAAAAATAACACTTTAAATTTCCTTTTAAAAGAAACTTTTTTTTTTTTTTTTTTTTAGTGTAACGAAGCAGTATTAAT
Source organism: Mycetomoellerius zeteki (assembly GCF_001594055.1). Taxonomy (NCBI): domain Eukaryota; kingdom Metazoa; phylum Arthropoda; class Insecta; order Hymenoptera; family Formicidae; genus Mycetomoellerius; species Mycetomoellerius zeteki. The sequence goes on from NW_017255975.1 coordinate 2,466,515, forward strand.
TTTGATGGGAATGAAATCTACAAATCAACAAAATAATGAGATCTTTGGCAAAAGAGCCATCGATCTCCAACAAAATATATAATCGAAAAGTGGCAATCGTGTGAAACGAATAAGACCTATTCTGTACGGATACAAAAGCTGTACGACAGTACAATGATATTGTTACTGTCGTTATTAAGGGGATTCTAAAGACAATTAGTTATATTGAAAAAATAGCACTTACACACAGATGATTTACGTGTCTTCTTCTTCTTCTTCTGCTGGCCAGTGGATTTCCAATTCCTACATAGGAATCAAAGTACCATGCTTTCGTCGAAGACCACTGGGCTGCAAAGGCCACTCAGTCCAGGGTACCTATCATGGAACAAAGTCGGAATGGATTCCGGATCGAAATTATTCCGTTTTCCCCAGAAAACACAATAGAAATCTAGGGAATAATTGATTGAATAATTTCGATCGGAATCCATTCCGACTTTTTCCATGATAGGTGCCCAGTGCATAACCTCTTCATACTTCTCTAGTACCTCCATACTTCTCTAGTACCTCCATACTTCTCTAGTACCTCCGCTACATACAACACAGCTATAGAGCAGCGCATGTCGTCAGAGCTCTTTTATCAAATAAATATCAAAATGAAATTTCTAATTTTTCTTGAGCATAAGAAAAGAATTTCAAGACGTTCTTAATAATTCCACGATCATAATCTACCATAATATATTCAAAGGAAAAAAAGGTGTCTATAATTTAATCGAAATTAGGTAGCTCCAATGATCTCCTTTCATTGATTATTTTCTGGTATGACCACATAATATGGTTTATATCCTGAAGTGTGACACCACATTTACATGCAGGGTTTTTTATCAACCCGAGTTTGAATTTTCTACTATTTGTCCAAGCGTACCCCGTTATCATACGGGTAATCATCCCAAATTTAGGGTATCAATCATGAAACTTTTTCCTTAGGATGAAAAGTGAAAAGTAAAAAATTTCTCCATTAACTTCAATGGTAAAAATTTTCATTTTTCACTTTCCATCCTAGGGATAAAGTTTCATGATTGATACCTCTATCCATATTATAGATTTACGTGTCGTTAACACATTACCACGTCAATGACCTCTGCTACACGGCACGCTTAATCGGGTTTAATAACATCCACATAGTTAAGAAATTGGCCAATCATTCCTCGGAAGAATGGAACGACTATGATTGGCCAGTTTCATAACTACGGTTGTTATTAAACCCGATTCTGGGTGCCGTATAAATTTAATCATTGTCTCACTCATGCGCGCATATTGGACTAAGCAATGGTAAAGGTCTCAATTTCAAAATTTCTTATCGTTCTCAGCATATACTCCACCTCATAGACACATATGTATATACTTTAATAGAAAGGATTTTCAAATCTAAGAGAGGAAAAAAGTAATTATTATACAAAAATTACGATTTAGTCGGTAATACAGTGGCTTTAGGATCCCCTTAAAGGGATACTGGAGTGACCGCCAAACTTGATCGATGTCGATAGATTTTTTAAATTCCAAGTAAAAAAAGTCGATAATCGAAACGAGTGATACCTTTAATTCATTTCGTACATTATCGTTCTGTCTCACTCAAACACATACATCTGTCCTTATCTAACATATTGCAATGCCATCTCTTGCAAGATCGAACACTACTGCTAGACAATGGCTGCGTTCAGTAGAGAAAATTGATCAGTGATTCTTTACTGATTGGTTCTTATATTTATAAAATAAATAAATATGTGGTCAAAAATTAAACGGAGAAATGTAAGACATCTACCACAAACGCACGATCTTTATTGGCGAAAATTATCTTTACATAAAATTAATCGAATTTACATATATGAGAATATAGACGTTTCGGCCTCAAATTAGGCCATCCTCAGTATAATCGTCAGAAATATAGAAATTACATAACCGTGTTCAGAGTCAACTTATTAAAATATACGCATTATAAAAATGTAGTACATCTTATCTTATCTCTATATATAAAAAAACGCACGCTCGTTCTTTCGATTTCAATTTTTCGTACATTTGAACATGATCATCGAAAATCATCCTATGCTTCGGTCATTACAGTTCTTTTGTATAAGGAGTTGAATGAGCCAACAAAATTTCCAGATTCTAATGATAATGATCGTAATTAATATAGTGCAATAATTATTTTCTCAACAATTCGGTCACTCCAACATCCTCTTAAGAGTTCCAGAATAGAGGTCTAAGTTTCACAGTTTTCTAGTAATAATGAATCTTCAATTTATTATTATTAAAGCACATATGAGCAAATTTATAAATAATACGGAAAAATAAATTCTACAATTATTTATTATTTTTTGAAAGATTATTTACAATGTGATTATTGAGTATCAATTACTTATCTATTGTAATTATTTTTAAAATTGATCTTTTTTAGTTTTTGTCCAAAAGGAGAAAAAAATAGCTTGATATAACAAGATTATTATATCATAGTGTAAAGCTATATCAAGTGACATACTTTCCATCTTTCAGACGATGTTGTGGCACCAGAGTAAGAGTCGAGATGTCCTCTGGGAGAAGTCGCCGTGGTGGTGGCGGTCGCAGACCTGGGCCTCGTTATTCTAGGTAAGAGATTACATAGCATTTCGCAGCAACTTTACAGCGAAAACAAACGTTAGAGTTGTGACGCGGCTAAGCGTTCCTCGTCAACGTAGGTATTCATGGTGTAGAAGAGTTTCTCTCTTGCTCTCAGAGCAAGAGTGTGCTCTTATCACCAAAATGAACAATGCACGAGTCTTATGTTTCATCTCAGCGAATACTTTTTCGTGCACATCATCACCGCGAGAATCGATATTGTCCCTTTTTTATGTCTATTTAGGAATATCGATATATGTGTATGTATATACATATATGTATGTATATACACATACAATATACATATATATTACATCTAGTTTGCATATTTATATATATATATATATATTTTATACATCGTGTTTTTTTTTTCTTTCTCTGTGTCGTATAACTGGCTAATCCTCCTTCTCCTCGTTCACGATCGTGAGTTCGCAGTTTGAGATTGCCTCTTGTTCAAATTTAAATTAGGCCGCACAATGCCTCTTGTAGAGATTACACTGCTATAGATATTAAGTCTGCATGAATATGGTGAAAGGTTAATTCCGAGGATTAGCCAGAGCGCGGCTAAATCCACATTGCATGTTCGCGTGGACAGGGAAATATCGCATCATTATATATGTAAGTTTTAGTTCCTATATATTAAGGCAAAAGATTGTAAGGAATAAGTTTTATTTGTGTTTCGTTACTCTTAAAAATTAATAAAATGTATCAAGCACAATTAATATTAATTGTTTTCAATTATCATTTCAGAAATTAGCTTTTTGGCGCAATTTAAAGAATTTAAATATTAATGATTAATAAATTAAATCAAAATACAAATTTCAAAGTATTCTAGAGACAACATTATAAGTCATATATTTATTTTTCAATCAAATTTTTTTAATAATCTAAGTCTATAAACTTCTAGTAAAATTATTTTAATCTTTTTTAATGATGAAATAAAAGTTAAATAAAATAAATTATCAACAATTTTTTTCTCATTTGCTTATATAGACGATATTACATATATGAAACATATATTATCCCTTTATGTACTAAATCATTTTTTAAAGAGAGAGATTTCTTATAATCTTTTTATCTTAAAATTCGTACTCGATTGTCTTGGGTATCACCACTCATATCTTTTTATCTCTTTTGCTCTATATTTCTCTTTTCCCATTGTAACGCTCTTGTCTACAAGCTTTAGCAATCGGATTTATATACGATATATCCTTTTTTTTTTAACAAATTTGTAGGTCCAGGTCGCGCAGCCCCCGTAGGAAATCCCTTGGTCGTTATCCGAGGTAAGATTTTCCTGCTCCTCTTAGTTTCCCGTCTCCTCTTTACACATTATCTGTCTCGCTTCTTTTTCTCTGTTCCATTTTGCGGTCGACCGTAATTTTCAGGTGCTAAGACAAATGAAAATCTCTCAAAGCGTGACGCGAGGCGATCACCAGCAATAACTTAGCAGACATACATTAGTTATTTTTAATCTTTTTTAGATCCTGTTCGAAAAGTCCGCGGAGAACATCGATAAGCCGTTACTCCAGGTAATAAATTTTCTCTTTTTTTACTTGTTCGACAAATTTTTTTCGCTTCGCAAAAGTTTTCAGAAACTAATTTTCAGAATCCTGGCAAAACGGGGTAGTAATCAGTAGGTATATACACTATTGCTTGCAGTGTAGTATACATATTGCACGCAATATTTGTCACGAGATAATAGTCATACTCACTAGAGGCATTTAAGAACGGAGAACGATGATGGAATCGAATTAATCGGCAAAATTAACGAAAGAAAATAGAAACTTGCATTGAACTTAATAAAATTTCCAATTAGAAATCAATTTCGCTATTTGCTTTGTCACCGTTCTCTGTGTAAGCGGTCGAAACTTATAATTGGAAAACTAAGGACGTCTTAAAGAGTAGTCGATCACGATTTCGGCGAATCGTGGGTGCTCGAGCGGCAGTAAAAAAAAAAGAAAAAATATTATAGTACTTGATAGGCAATCGAATTGAAAGTGGGAGGACAAGACTGAACGAACTGTGCGATGGTAGACGAAAATGAGAAGGAATTAAATAGAAATAATGTGATAACAAAGCAGAAACAGGCTCAGTGAATTTCAGAAATGCGTGGTAGCAACGGGAACAACTAAACTGCACTTTGGCATTTCATATGTGAACTTTCGTATCGTGCCATTATCGATTTTACTTTTTACTTCAAAATGGGAGATCTTCTCGGTGTGTAAAAATCGCAAATCATAAAGGAAGTAAAATTGAATATATAACTTTATAAAGTTTTCATCTTTTTAATAACTTTATATAGATAGAAGATTACTAGAATTGCAAAGATAGATTTGTTTCTAATATTAATAGCAATAACGAATAATAATTCCTTATTGACAAAAAGCATAATATAAATTCCAGATTGATGATCGAATTAATTTGAATAAATTCTTGTTAATAGAGATATCAGGAAATTTATTATTCTTATTCTGTTGAGAATGGTTAATATCTTAATTTCTCAGGTATAAATATATTTTTGTTGCTTGTTGAGACTTGAAGGAAGTTGAGACGAACACTGCTTTTCATCACTTCTCATCGCACACGCACCGTGGCATGGATGAAGCACGCAGATGATTCAAGCGTACGGAAGTGAATCTGTGTGATCTGAACCTACAGCGTTTATCAATTCATTTTGATGAATATATATGCTTGATGCGTCGCGACGAGAACGTGGTGCGTACGGAAGCGGTATATACATCCATCACATATCTAGATATTCGAGTCGATCAGCACGGAGCACAGAGAGGTCCTCCCTTCTTTTTTTTTCTTTTTTTTTTCTTGTACGTACTCGAGTGGGCAGTCTAGGATAAAACGAGAACGCGAGAATCGATCGATGAAATCGGCGAGAAGCGAGCGCGCGTGCAATTGTAAATTTTGTTCTTGATTCGAAAATTCTCTTTTTTTTCTCCCGAAATGATGAAAGTTCGCGAAAGAAAAAAAAAGGAATTGAAACGTAAGAAATACGCGATAGTGGCCAGGAGTATGATAACGTTGATGATTATATTGCTAAAACTGACGTTTGCAGATTCTACCAGCGTCAGCTCCTAGCTCTGCTCGTCTCCCCGCCACTACTACCACTACTTCTACTACTACTACTACTACTGCTACTACTACTTCTACAGCCGCCGTGAAAAAAGCGTATTGTTACGCGAACAAAAAAAAAAGCAAATCGTCAGTCTCGCAATCGTCAATCGAACAAAACTGAACAAAAAATATGCCTGCCTGCCCACTAACTTCCCAACCAAGTCACCATCAGTCACCACCAAGTCACCGAGTATATAGGAAGCCGTCCGTACATCTTGTCACGTCACGTCACGTCGCCCGTCGATGTTGTGCGTTGTGGTGTTGCGACGTGCACACAGCACACAACGGCGCAACAACCGAAAACAACAGTTTCCGTGCGCCGTCACCGCTGCCGGAGTATCGCCAATGCCCGAGACTGCCACCTTCGGAAAAAAAAGAAAAAAGAGCCAAAAACATTGCTTTTTTTCCGTTGCTGTCCCCCTTCCCCCGTCCGCCATCGTGCACCGCAAAAAACCGTCTTGAACCGAAAACAAAAAAAACATTGTCCATCGCTCCACTGCGGGACTCTCCCCTTCGATCACCACTACTACTATTACTACTACTACTACTCTTCCACCAACCACCACCACCACCACCAACCACCAACCGACCAATCAACCGGGTGTTGTGATCCACCTTCTTCGACTCTTCGTCTCAGCTTTAGGGGGACGGCGGCACACATCGAATCAATCGCCAAAAACAAAATTTGCCACCGTAAGAAAAAAATGTCACCCACAACTGGCCACCACCACCAGTTTGTGACCACCACCAATCGCGATGCAAATTATTAAAAAAAATAATAAAAGAAATCGTCATACAGTAATTCTGTCCACCGGCGCGTCTCTCCATTTGACTACGATCGACTGTCTTCCCGACTGTTCGTCGTTTCGAGACCGACGTTTCTATTCTGCCACTACTACTAGTATTACTGCTACTGCTACTTCTACCACTACTGCTACTGCCACTACTCGTCGACATCACTTAGGAACGTGTGTTATCCGCAACAACAACTGAACGCGTGAGAGTTGCCGCCGAGAGATCTTCTCGACCTTCGACTCCTCGAACGAAATGATCACGCAAAATAAGCGAAATGATCACCTACTACACACCATCCCACCACCACCCACCAACCAACCACCTGTACATGTTCACATTGGTATTTCACCGATTTTCAAAGATTTTTTATCTCTATCTCTATTTTTTATTTTATATATATATCTTTTTTTTTTACTTTGTTACAATTCTTATTTCAAATTTGTGATCGTTTCGGTGAGGAGTTCTGTCTGATTCCATGAACAATTAATGCGTTTTGTCGAGGCTGTATAAACAAGAATCTCGAAGATATTGATGAAGAGAATGAAATTGTTTTTGATCGGATTTTTATAAATGAACAATAGATGTTTAATCGAATCAGAGAACTCCCAGCCAATACATATAATATAAATAAAATCTATATCTACATCGAGATATAACATTTATTGATAAAATTTAATGATTTTATTACTAAAATTAATCCTCTACTTTTTTTGTTTTCGCATTTGATTGGTGAGACATCATTTTGTATTCATTATTAATCGTGTCTAACTATATAATTTTTGTACATCACCTTTAGGTAAAATAGGAACTAGATAATTCTCCTAATTCTCTTACAGTTGCCTTGCGATGATTTTTCGTATCTGTGTTCCATCGCACCGCTTCACTCTATTTTGAACAAAATTTGATGTTATAATTTTACAAATATTTTCTTGCAAATGATAAATAAGTGATCATTGAAAAGTAAAAACAAATTGCACAAATATTTAAAAATTAGTAAATGATTACTGTAAGAACATTAAATTAGCAATCTACATTTATTTTTTAGTAATTTAAAATTTGAGAATAAAAAATTAAGATATAAATTTAACAATTAACGTATATTAATAAATGAATGATCTTCTAAAAGAGTAATAGTTGCGGTCAAAAATTATTTGAAAGTAACAACTAAATTAACAAATATTATTTTAGCAATTAATTGTACTAAATAATCGTTTGTTTATCGTAATAATATAATTAATATTATTTTTGACAAATAACATTAATTGATAATTTAAGATAGACGGTGTCGATAATTACAATATTATTTATTTGTAAAATTTGTAATGGAGTGGAACGTAATACGTTCTAATAATCTCGTCTGCTATGTCAAAATGAAAATGATGTCAAACTGCCTTTAATTTTTTAGATCGAGATCACGCAGTCCCCGCAGAAGATCGTTGACCCGGAGCCGCAGCCGAGATCGCCGCTCACGTTCGGATTCCCGTGACAGACGGTATTAACATATTGCTAATTAAAAGAAAAAAAAAGAGCAAAATTTTCATTAAAAATAAAAAAAATAAAAACAATAAAGACATACAACGAGAACACTTTACGTATTTGGTATGATTAGACAGATTTTAAAAAAATCCTCCATTATAACACCACAAGAATTCCACGTTTGCGCGCCATAAGAATTCATCGCAAAAGAGATATCCTCTTTTGCGATAGTAACAAAAAAAGAGAAAAATATGTTTACACCATGATACCCTCTTTTGTCTAAGCTTTGTATTCTTTATCTAATTGCAGTTAGATGCTAAAAGTTCAAGAGAGAAAGAGAAGTAGATAGAAAGAGAAAGAGAGAGAAAAAGCGGATCGACTTTATATGCTGGAGGGAAGACAGAAAGAAAAAGAAAGATAAAATGAGAAATTTTTGTATGTACATAATAAAAATGGATTGTTAATCACACATACATATTACACGCTCGCGTTTGAAATTTATGAGCAATTATAAAAATGCGACGAAAAGTAGACCAATAGACATTTCGATTGATTTCATGAATCACATATTTAGTTTGTAAGCTACAATCTCCAAGTTTCGACTATATGTACACGTATACACATACATAATATATTATGCACAGTATATTAGCACATTATATGACTAGGTGGATAATTGTATGCCTATATGTTTAATTAACATTATCAAGATATGCTACTTAAAAACAAAAAAATAATAAAATATTACAAAAAAATCTAATTAAAAGACATTTGATGGATACATTGTGGAACAAAATTTAATCTTTTTTTCTTTGTTATACGAGTGTGTCATCTTTTGTCTGCTAAACATGAATCCGTTGGCAAAAGTTTATCGCCAAAGATTTCTTCGTGTTGCTTGAAATTGCTTGAAATCTCTAACAATTTTTGCACTTGATAAATATATTCGAACATAGAAAAGAGAGAAAGCACAAATACTGAATGTAAAAAGTGCAAGCAACGCAAAACCTCAACTTGATAGCCAATTTTTGCCAACGGATTCAGCATGTAAAAATACGTCTGAAACGGTTATTCACACTCGCGTTGCAAAATTGTGTTTCTTAGTGTTATTATCATTAATTAATAGTTATCAATGGATATTGATTAGATATTATTTTCCACCACATTTCCAACATAAAATAAATTGATATTGATTAGATAATACTTACATTTGAAGGAAGGACGGGAAGAGAGCAAAAATTGTTTTGTTATTTTGTACTTGACTTTGTACTTGAATTTGACAAAACAAAGAAGTTTGTGAATGATAATAAATAAATGTGTGAAATTTTCAGCCAAATGACTTTTTTTCTGTGTATTGCGAACATGACAAGAAATTTGCACGACTGTCTTTTTTTACATCAGTAATGAATAATAATAATCAGAAAACGACAAGTGAGTATTACAAAAATTAAATACATAAATATAAATATGCATTTGTGTATGTGAACGTATGTGTGCACCAAAAAATTATTGTAATGCAAGTTTTTTTTAAAGGAAAATTATTTTATATTTTTTATCTTCGATAAGATTCTTCGATAATTTTGTATACATTCTGATGAAAGAATTAAGACAGTAACTTAAGATTAATCGAATTTGTTACACTTAACCGCGGAAGAAGTTTGCGCCTTTTTATTTTGCAATAGAAAGATTCTATGTAAATTTGTATAAATTTTTTATAGTTCCACGATGAGACTAGATATAAGCTGTATTGCCTAAAGCAAGAGAGCATAATCTGACCCCCTCCTGACAGGTGTGATAATCTCTGATGGGCAATGCTAGAGTCTCATCCAGTAGCTTCAAAATCTCCAGATATGCTTTCAATGCGTGCTCATTTCGGCCTTCTTCGAGATTCATCGACGCGACTCTGAAAAGTGCATCCGTATCCTGTAAAGCTTTCAAACCCTTCAGAATGTTTGTGCTTTTGCCACACTTCGCACATCCGATCATGAACTCATTCGTGTCGCTTTTGACCAACAATACGTTACCACAGGACGGTCCAGTCTCACATTTAAATCTGGAAGAATAAAGCGATGTAAGATAAATTAATATGTCTTCAATAAGATAGAGTAGATGATTTGAGTATTCAATTTTTTTTATTGTATATTTAAAGGAAATATTTTTTATATTACTCTTAAAAATTTTTTTCATATTTGTACATGTTAACAATTTTTTATTTAATTATTAAATAATGAGAATAAGTAATACTAACAATTGATGCAAGTCAATATTTTCATTACAATCTTATATATTATTAGTATTTATTTCGCACAATCAAAAAATAATCAAAATGTCAATTATATGTACTCGAACTTAATATTAATATCTCTAGAAATCAATAAATTATACCTGAGTACTGTTGGATCCAGTTCGTCTAGAAGCGGCCAATGTCCCGAGCACGCCTCGCAATTACAATCGAACCAATATTGTATCCTTAATTTTCTTTTTCGTTCACTCTCGGGCATGGTTGTGAAGATAGGACCATAGTTTTCAGATATCTCTTCACCTGCGTTGATTGTGCGAACAGCGCGAACAATCATTGTGGTGCCGATGAAATACCTCGATTAAAATTTTTTAGTTTAAAAATCTATAGTTAATAATAGTTTAACGACAATGAATAAAGCGTTTATTATTTACCGAATTACACCAGGATTGCACGAGTGATTTAGCATTGCAACCGTAGGATAAACACCACCGCCTATGAACACACTTTTGGTCTTAGTAAGTGTCTTCTGTCCTTTTGGCCTTATCAATTCTGAAATCTAGAAAACGAGCGATGCAGTGATTGTGACAAATGCAACCAGTGAGAAATGACAATGAAATCGATTTGATGGTTTCGACGTCGAATCGACATCGAATCGATGTCGATTCCATTATTATTTCTCTCTGGGAATAATGCTCGTTTTCAAAATAATAATAATGAAATACAATCGAGTGAATTGTAATGTTACATTATGTGTCGTCCTTACTTCATGTGAGTTGAATTGCAATAACTGCAAATTGTGTAATAGCAATCCTGCGATAAACAATTCCTCGTCTGATAATCTACTGTCCGCTGAATCGGCGGTTTTCACATTTTCCGGCAAATAATTGCTGGATCTTAACAATCTGAATAACCAGTTCGCCATGTAAGCCCTGTGAAAAATATCCTCTGGCAACCTTCTGTCTTCGTGAGTAACTATTGAGATACATAAAACAAAATATTCGCAAAAAGAAAATAATGTATACATTTGAGTTCATTAATAAGAAAGAGAAGAGAATCAAATCTTAAAAAAAAAGTTCAAAGTAAAAGTTCTTGATAATTTATTAATCAAAGGAAATAAAAAAATCTAGCGAGATAGTCTCATGTAAAAAAAAACCATAACTGATGAAATTAAGTATGCATGTTCGTGTAATCAAAACGATCATTTATATTTTTTCAGTTACCTAAATTATAGAAGGTATTTATGTAATCGTCTCCTCGATATGGATTTTCCGTGGAGATCTTCAACGCATTTCCGGAATCCCTAAACTGTTCCTTCAGCCTCATAACTTCTTCGAAAGGTCTCTGCATGATCGCCCTTAGGGCCAGGAAACACGTGATCGAGGCTTTCGAGTACCACAAGGCCGGTAACAATTTGCACTCCTGCGAGTGCACTTGGGCGTCCGCATCTCTGCAGCGGCGGCTGCAGTAAGCGACGCAGCTGTAGGTGCGACAAGCCGCCGGTGTTGGCACGAATATCCTCACGAAGCACAGGTGGCAATGTGTGAGCCTTGAAAGTCGAACGTCGCATACATTTTAGTCGTGACAATTTCGCGTAACCGCGATTTGCGATAAACAGAGGGAAAAGAAAAAATAAAACAAAATGGACCAAAGACAGCGAAATAAAAAAAAAAAGATTACGCGATTTGTAACCGAGAACTATATTCTCGACAATGGCTATGAAATCTTGAATTCATAAATCTTTGATTTTGCAGGATCTAAATCGGAAATTATAGCAAAATCATCAGCAACGGTAGTGTGAATAAAAGTATTAATAATTCTCTGCCGGCAATGTTGGATTTGAAAGGCATAAAATTTAAATCTGTAAAAAATAAATAAAATACAATCTAATAAAATAAAAACTTGCGTTGCTAAAGTTTACACAAGTATGTAAGAATTTTTTCAGATTTTTATACAGTCCGGAACAATATAAAAATCTGCATTGAAGTTCGAAAACCTAGGTTACGGACGAAGGATGAAAATTTTACATTGAAGATAACATAACAAGTAGATTTCCAAAAATATATTCCAGCATATAATGCTTCAATTTACCTTGTCTCTGCTAGCAGAAACGCACAATGTGATCGTTCAACAATCACGATTTCGCCGGGTGTTATCTTCCTGGTCGCCACGGCGTGTCTACCTATGTCACCTCCATCGTCCTTAATTTCCACCGCTCTACTGCAGGCAGGATATATGGGATTCCTGTCTTTCTTAGGGATAAGTCTGTCCTCCAAACGCGCGTTGGACTTTTGCTTGCTATGAGCTCGCGAAGGATTCTTCGTAGCGGCTTCGTTAAGTCGTTTACCTTTATCCATCACCGCGAGCATCATCCTGATGTCCGTTTCGAACTTCTGCCTACGTTCCAAGGGTATCTTGGCGTCGTCCAGAGCCTGAAGAGCCCGCCTAAATGCCTCGATTGCCTCATCGTGCCTTTTCAGACCCAATAAACACCTGGCCCGTCGTTCTTCAAGTTTATATAAAAGATCCTTCGAGTAACCGAGTAGTGAGGCCTCCTCGATGTCCTCTAACGCATACTCATGACGCTCTAGGTGGTATAACGTGGCCGAGCGATTCGCCAAAATAATACTTAATTCTAAACATTTAGACATTTTATATTTTCAGAATCGATAATCATGATAACATGAGAATGATGTAATTATTAATCAAGTAACACCCGAATAATCACGATAGAGATTTTCAAATGAGTTATACCGAGATACGACGGCAATTTTTTTGATAGTATAGGCACATTATAATCCAGAATATTATTTCATTTTCTTATTAAATTATTATATTATATAATAGTGTACTAATTACAAATATTAATTGCAGATATTAAATTACGTAAACGTAATTATATACAAAATTACACGTGTCTATACCTGTTGGTGACGCTAGAAGAGCTGCATTCGAATACGTTTCCAAGGCCTTCGTGAATTCACCGCGACCAAAAAATTGGTTTCCGATGTCTTTCAATCGAATAGCATTGTCACGATCCTTGACCATAGGTTGCTCCACCTCCAGGGGTAATTCATATGCTTCGGTATAACTCAAAACAAAAGCCACCCTCTCAGCGTCCGATTCGAGGGCGGAAAATTTCTTGAAATCTTGCTGGCGAATTGCTTTTCTTACCGCTAATAAATTCGAACGGAAAAATCCACTGATTTCCGTCTCATTTCCCAACATGATATTTTAAGTATTTTTCTTTATTATTAATACGTGACAACAATTAAAAATTAGATGCGTTGGACATAATGATACTAGAACACTTGAATGATTTTAAAATGATAATATAATTTATATTAATATATATTTATTTTTTTATCAAATTAAGAAGAGAAATATTGATTACAGATTTAATATCTATTTATTTACAGTTTATATATTAAATATGCAGAATCATATTTAACAAAAATTGATTAGAATTATTAGTTGAAACACATTTTCTAATTAAATAAATTAAATTAATAGTATTTCTTTTAATATTAATTAAAAATTCAAAATCATTTTGGTAATTATTATTAAGTATTTATAAAATGTACACTTTTTTTATTAATATACACTTTTATATCGTTCCCCGTCGAATCTTTATTAATTTCTCTCTCTCACGATCAATTCTCTCTCGAATTAATTTCTCGACAAAGTCACGCATAGAGATAATGTGAAATTAATTAGAACCACTAATTGAAGAACGCACTTCATAATCCTGAGCGATGTTTCGAAGTTACTAGCTTCTGGTGGCGTGTCTGACAAGCGAAAACTGGGCGCGGCTATTTCGGCGTATGCTATTTTGAGATACTTTCGATCCAATGTGGATGCTTATGTCGCGACAGGACGGTAATGTCTTCCTCATAAGCGACAACGTAACTTCACCAATATCCAGATTAAAACTAGATCACACTTGTTGTTACATTTCGCTCTTTTTAGATTTCCAAAGCCATGCATGTTTCGAAATATATAATATTTATATAAATACTCTCTCTCTCTCTCTCTCTCTCTCTCTCTCTCTCTCTCTCTCTCTGTTATTATTCCGTAATTATTTCGTAATTATTCTGTAATTATTTCGAGAAGTAGGGTGAGAATTTGCAAAAATAAAAACGCAAATAGTATTGATGATAAAGAGTATATTTGTTAATGCTGTCATCCGTGTCGTTACGGATAAACTGTCAACTAATTAAACGCAGACTACGTTACATTATCGCTACGTCAGCTATCTTAACAATATATACAAAACTCAGGTTAACGATGTACAAAAATAGCGGATATAGAATTTATACGAGACGAGAGTTGATTGATAAATGATCTCGAGTTATGTCGGTGTCTCACGATGATATTACATTGATAGTAATAATTGAAGAAATCTCTCTTTGCACATTCTAGGTGAATACTTTTAAGTTACTAATTTCTTAAGGTGGAAAAAGGAATTTTTGAGGAAAGATATCGATTTAATATTATTATTGTGCAATAATATCATATACATTTCTTACTCCGCAACAGTATTTAATAATAATATTATCGAGATATTAATATTAAGATAATATTCTGCAATTTTTTATACGTTATGTATTTTACAATAATATCGTTATATTTCTGCTTTTTTAAAGCCTATTCTACAATGTGCTTTTTGTTTTCTGTTTCTTGCTTTTTGCTATTTTTTACATTTTGTCTTTTTGCTTCTTATCCGATTTGTTGTTTTATGTCGCCCGAAATAACGAATTTCGGAAGAAACAGGAAACACGTAACAATTGTCGATAAAACGGTTGCAAATGGGGGAAAAGTAAGAGGTAAAAAACAAGAAATGGGAAACAAAGAGCACACTGTAGAATAGGCTTAAGTGGCTTTTTCCGGTTTAACTCTGTAGATTAAAAAAGCTCTAGACAAAAATAAAAATCTAGACAGCACTATTTGATATTGTGAATGTAAATATTATAAATAATACATTTTCAGATAAAATAGAATATTATAGGAAAAGATAAAATAAGTTGAACACCCAAAAAAAATATTCTGCCATTTGGCGGTTCCGTGTTGATGTCAAAGGATTTTCCATTTATGTATCCTCAAGAGAGGATACTCTTCAAAGTAAAGGAATTTCGTATAACCATAATGTACTGGATTTAAGATTGCAATCCTCTCAATACTAGAAGTTTTGCATGTACTGACATGCACGCGTACTACAGCAGCACGTAAATGACAAACTTCTTCTAACAAATAAGCGTGCCGCTAGTATTTTTTTTTTGTATATCCTCTTATTTCAAAAGACTATTCGAGTTATTAAAATAGAATTTTCTATAAAAAAATTTATTTTTGATCGTAGCTCATGTGTCCTCATTTTTATAGATGAATACATGTCATAAATACACGCACCTGATTAATATAAGATTAATGTAAGATTTTTTGCTTAGAGGAAATGCTAAGAGGAATTCCCCGCTTATCGGCAGAATATTTTTTTTGGGGTGAATAGATTTACACCACAGAATAATTTTGACCGAAATAATCTTCCTTCCTAAATTCGTCGAATCTAACAATTCGATCTCCTTTAATTCGCAGCGTTCAATTCCACTTAGAAATATCCTACAAATCGTATTTCTTCGTGAACATGATCTTGATAAATGCAACGAACGAAAGTCACATAATCGTTTCGCGATCTTCGCGTCATTATCCTTACAATTCTACTTCTTTATTTACACTCGGGAAATCTCTGGCCTTCGCAGGATATTATTGTTAGAGCTCATCTTGCATGACCGTACAGGATTCAGAGGTCGCTTTTAAAAGTCATACGAACCCTCCTCGTCCTCTTTGTTGACTCTCAGGCCCATCCTGTACACGCCGCCAGCCACAGCGCCGCCAATGAGTGGGCCCACCCAGTAGATCCATAGATCTTTATACTTGTCGTCCACCACGGCTGGACCCAGACTCCTAGCTGGATTCATGCTGCTGCCGGTGATGGGCACCGCCGCCATATGAGCCACCGCGATCGCCAAACCGATCGCAAGTGGGGCCCAACCCTTCACGTCGGTCCTCTTGGGATCCGTGACGGCGTGCACGACCAGCACCAGCAAGAACGTGATGATTATTTCCACTGCTACACCCTGAGCGTCAGTCACTTCAGGATGCAATGCGGTGGCGCCTAAGCCATGGGAGACTTGCGCTTTAGGTAAAAGCAGCTAGACGAAAGAACGATTCGATTAGACGAATCGATGATGTCGTGATAGGAAAAAAGAGAAATTTTTATGACTATCGAGATGCGTTCAGCGGATCTGACAGTTGAGTGAGGGACTGCACACATAATCAAAAGAGTAGAGAATAGAGAATAAGAATTTCAATCTATCAGAAACTGTGTGTTCCACAGTATGTGGTTTCTGATAGATTCTGTAAAAGTTTGATTAGATGATCTAGAATATTCTAGAAAAATACACCACAGCGAGCGCTCATTCAACTGAATTTACCAAACGCGGTCAATGTATAAATGAACTCGCAATGTGCAGGTTTTAAATCGTTTACAATAATTCACAATCAAACTTTTCTTTAATAATGTCACTAATTAATCATTGAATTGACGCAAAAGAATGACGGGGGGTATCACTGGCTGCGTTCAGCAGAGAAAGCAGCTTTGCAACTGTTGTAAAATTCTTCAATACAATTGGTTTTTGCTTTTGGTTCCTTATGAATTTAAATATATAAACCAATCATATTGAAGAATTTTACAACAGTTGCAAAATTGCTTTTTTTGTTGAACGCAGTCATTCTTTATTTTCTCCCTTTCTTTATTTTATAATTAGATGTTTCTCCTTTACCATTTAAATCAGATTACAATGGCAGTAGAGCAATAAGATTAACCCACTGAGAACCGCTGGTCGATTTTTCGATCAAAAAAATAAGTCAACTTTGGAATGCGAAATTTTTGGCAAGTAGGCTCCTTAAGGGCATAATAGCTTGCCATTAAAAGGATTTTAAATTTTGAGAAAAAAAAATTTGTCTTGGTCCTTAATGGGTTAAGCATTAAAATGAAAATAAAGTATTTAATGTCGTTTTATATATATATATATTCGTCGAAATTAATTCGGGCTATAAAAGATACGCAAATTTTTTTACTATCAGGTACGCACGCACGCACGTGCGCCGCTGTCCCTCACGCGCGATCCAGATGGTCGACTCGACCACGACCAGTTTCTGATGTAACGGATGTGCGGAGGAGCCGGGGAGGAGAGGCGAACCTTGACCTTGCACAACGACGATTTAATTGATACGGGTAAGACGAGGCACCTTCGGAGTCTCGCACCAAATCGAAATGACAGGCTATCAACGATCAATTTCACGCTTCGGCCGGACAATCATTGTGATTACGCGCGTGTAAGAAACGTAAGCGCGCTTAAATGTCGAACGCGCGACGCGTCGGCGATCTCACCGGTGTGCATTTTATATAATTTATGCAATGTGATGCTCAGTAATTTAAATTCTAAACAATTTAAATTAGTTTTAAAAGTAAAATAAAAAAGAATTAAATTTTAAATGATAATAAAGATGAAGGTCGCTACAATCATCCCTTCTTCATGGCTTAATTAATTAAATAGAATAATAGATAAATCTAAATTGTTATATAATCCGATCGTTTTTCAACATTTCTTCTTTTTATTTGAAGAATTTTTTTCAGGAGATAAGAAAATCAGTTTAAAAGTTATTAGAGGTTGTGTACCATTTATTTTCATTTTTACGTAAAAATGAATTTTTAGTGCAAAAATGAAAATAAGAGGAATAATCTCCAATGGTCTTGATCTTGAATCCAGGACATGATCCTGAACAACATTCAAAAGGTTTTAGCCATCGATCGGACATCTTGTATATGCTAATGCCGACTATACTGTAACTTTCAAGCCTCATAACTCGAAAAGTACTTAATGAAAATGAACTTAATTATAGTGTTTTGGAAAGCTCTCGAGGTAAGCTACAAGAATATATAATAAAAAATGGGGGGTTCCATTTAAAAAATTCAAAGTGGCCTTGCTGTTACTTTGACAACGCTACCCAAGCTACAAATGGTACCATCTTATGCTCCCCTCAAAGTCATAAAACTTTTGTCTGAACATATTAGTCATTTGACACACACTTTCAGAGATAATAGTTTGTAACACTTTACATGGGCCACCCTGTATATATATTTGGACTAAATTGCTCAATTGTTTAAAAAGAAATAAATCTGGTGTTACGGTGAACTTTTGAATTTTTATTACGTACCTTAAGAACAATAGAACCCGCTATAGCGCCGCAACACTGACAAACCGTATAACAGATGGTTTTGAGAAAACTGCAATTTCCGCTAATTAACAGACCGACCGACACAGCCGGGTTTATGTGACAGCCGGAAATCGGACCTAGAACCTAAAATAGAAAAAATATAATATCGTTAATAAATTTTTGTGATTTTTCATACTCTCTCTTATGAAAGTAAAAAGTAAAATTTTATAAATGAGAAGAGAGTTATAAAATTTTAAAATTTATATTAATTAATATATATATGTATAAATCACAACATTAGTAACAATTACATTATCGATCGGGCCAGTGCATTTTTTCAAAGACTTAATTTAGAATTATTTTTTGTGCTTAGAGAAAGAGAAATTCATTTTCCTCGAGACTTTTTTTAGCCCATTAAAACTATTGCATTAAATCTCTTCAATCTCTTCAATTATAATGATAAAGCTGTTTGTTGTCATAAATAATATTATAATAAATAGCGAAATATATTTTTTAGTTATGGTTTCTTATACACTTTTATAATAATGTAATTAAAGGATTCAATACAGTCAGTATATAATAATACTGACTGTATTTGGCATTTATTTAACATATAGTTCACATTACATATACTATGGAATTTCAGACATAAGAGCTCGTTTTAAATATGAGCCAATCCGCAGAAATTAAAAGCATAAATCAGAATTTAAAGATACGATCTTTTGTCATAATTTTTACATTGTGTTCTTTACGTACTTTTACATTGCAACTTTAAAGATTGTTACTTCGTCGACAATGGTTATGGTTATGTCACGCTATCGTTGTATCTTCCATTAGAAATTATTGCGAGAGTGGTTTACGATTTACGATCCACTTCTCGATCGGCGAGCTTGCGGCTAATAAAACCCGAGCCGTGAGAAAATTTCTAAAGCCTCTTTCGTAATCACATCCCACGCTCGCCGCAAACACAGGAGAAAGAGAGAAAGAAAGAAACAAAATTCATTTCTCGCATTTATTTCGGACAGTTTCTCAGCGATCAATGTCCTCGCGTTGTTTTGACAATCTTGAATTGTGTGTGTAAATTCCCTGCTTGTAAATTCCCCTTACGGCGTGTCATTACGCAGAAGATCGCATAACTCCGAAGCCAACTCGAGGACAACCCGACTTCACCTTCTCGTAGATAGATGGGTGATCTTTATAGGAATGTCTATAAAACTATTTTGTGAAAGTAAAAATATCATACTATAATATGATTGTATTTAAATAAATGCAAACAATAAAATGAAAAATATGATAATAAAGCAGATAAACAAAAATGTAATTAAATTTTCGGCGATAATTATGAGTGTATCTGCGAGGTGTCTTGATATATAATATTTGTTAATGCACACAATTTCTGAAATTGAAGCATAAACATGGTATATTTAGAGAATCAATGTTTGATTTATTATGACATTGCATGTGGCTGCTAATCGATAGCAGATGGTAGATGAACGCAAATCGATCTAATTCATATGCACAATTTGTACACAGAAATTACCTGAGCCTGCTCGTAAATTCACTCTGCAAATTGCTCGTAAACTTCCACTTGATATTGACGCAAACATTTTACATTAATAATATCACCGTTCAAATACGATTATGGTACACGACATAAGTTGCATTAGACTTATGTGCACGCAACAATTAATTGATTACTTTGCAAATAATATGTGAGAGATGCATTGGCACGCTAGTTATAATAAAAATTCCTTTTCTATAGGATGTGCCGATACCCAAGTAGAACACAGTTATATCATCATGATACCAAAATGACTCCAAAATGATCATTAAAAGTCACTTTTCATCATTTTAATGTCATTTTAATAAACGTTATTGAGACTTATTGTTCTGCTTGGACAGATTTTTTTTCACATCATTTTTTTTAAATGATCAACGCAAACATGATGCCCTCTTTCGCGTTTAAACAGGAAAATACTCTTTTTTTTTATCTTATAAATAATATTCAGAGAGATACATTAAAACGCGCCGATTTAATAAAGATTCCTGGACATGAGTAATTATCCCAAAACGATATATTCCTTCTCGAGTCGAAATTTTAGTTTTACTTTCAATCTCTTTCAACCTCAATTAAACCTTATAAACCTGTTTTGATACTTAAACAATCAAATTGGACATCTTTTAACATCACTTAATCTACAGCTTCTATTTAGAAAACTTCTTTTGAACCTAAAATAGGAAATTTTCCTGTCCTTTATTCAGATTCAACGTAGGAGCTCAATTCATCAGATTAGAACCTATTCTAAATCTCTATAGTCTACATACGTCCTAATTAGAAATTTTTAGAGTCTACATACGTCCTAAAATTAAGGTTACGAGTAGGAGCAAAACTTCGACTTGGGTTTTTTCGCGAACGCGTCACGGAATCCTTCGGATTGATTCGGCATGCGAGACTCCGCAGACTTGACGGCGTCAGACTCGTCTAAGTCGGTTGGGGCCCGGCAGGCCCGGGATACGATGCGTGTCCCGACGCACCGCGGCCCAGTTCTCATGCACGTCGGCAAGGTCTCGACTCGCCGCGGGCGATCGGCACACATATGCGCCGACCACGATTACGCAAGTGTTCTCTCTCTCGTCTCTTTTGTCCCTTTATCTCTCTCGATCCTTGATCCCCGTCAACGTGTCCGTTTGTCGATCTACGATTTCCGACGAATCCACCGCACGGTTGCGAATCTATCGAGATATATCTACGAAATACTCGTATCGCGAATTTGTGTCATTATCCATCGAAAATTCGCCTAAGGGATTCGCCTAAATTCGATCGATGAATTATTGCAAGAAAGAAAAAGTATCGCGAACGAATGTACAGGGTGTCCCTGAAGCGGCCGCTTTTAACTTCAACGAGAGCCTCTCTTTAATGAGAGTCTCCTTAATAAAAGATTTTGGCCGAGAATTGATTTGCAATTGAAGCGGGCGAGACCGACGGTCAGGAAAGTCAGGTTCTTTTGTATTGAGTCCCAAGGGACTGTGCGACATGGCCTTGTGAGTTGCCAAGTGAAATGAAAAATCTCCGTGTCACATGGCTTTAATTGACATGTGCTCGTACGACGCCAAGGGTCCGTCTGAGCCTCGTGGAATATAAGTATATAAAGCACGTCATATTTAAAGCGCGCTTTAAAAGGGAAAGTTATGCCACTTTCCGCGACTCATCGGCCTTGTCTTCACATCGTTGTTCCGAGAAAAGTAATAAACGGACCCCCGGACGCACGCGTGAAATTCGCACATATTTCGGCAAGTCTTATTTTGCCAAAGTCCCGAACATCTATCTCGAAATAACTTGTATTTCTCTATCAATCCAAACACGACTATTCGAGAGACTCATGCAGACCTTAATGGTCTCTTAAATTCGTATTTTTAAATCTTCACTTTCAGTGAAATTAAGTGAAAAATACGGCATTCTTGTTCGAAGTTCTTTTGGAACAGTCATTTTAGTCGAATGCAGTTCAAAAACTTGATATTAACCCATCAATTCTCAACAAATCTTTTATATGTTAAATCTTTACTTTCGACGAAATTACTCCGAGAGTAATCATCTCATTTTTTTTTTATGTAAACTCTTGTGATGTTTCGACATTCAAATTTATTAATATTTGAAAATAATATGGATTTAATCATAATTTTCTGAAAAAAGTAAATATAGAAACCAAATAATAAGTATTAAACGAAATGAACATGTTAAGTACTCGTATAACTTATTATATGACAGTATTTAAAAAAATAAAGATTGTAATTAATATAACGCTTTTTTGCGGTTTTTATGGAATTACATATTTAAAGATTTCTAAAGAATAGCTAAAAAAGATAGAAAATATGTTAAAAAATATCCATACACAACAATATTTTACAATAATACATTTTTTCGCTGTTGGGGGTAAAAACATCAGGTGACTATTCCTGAATCAAATGAAAAGTATAGGAATTCTGTTCTAAGTTTCTTTGAGTTCATTTCAATCAAGTGCGTTTGAAAAGCCACATGAATCTTAAACCTTCACTTTTAGTAAAGTTGACCGAAAAGTGTGGCAATCCCGTTCCAAGTTTCTTCATTAGAATCGTTTCAACCAATTGCAATTGTCGGATCTCTCCGCGCGCTTCCATTCGCAGTTTCTTTAACGATCTTTAGAAGTCAAATGAAAAATTAAATTAATTTCAAACATCCATTCCAGTCCGCCGTAGATCGCACGAATTATCTCGCGGTTTCGCGCCCTCGAGGTCTTACGACCCACAGCCCGCGATCATTTGCTCCCGCCTGCAAAGTGCGCAGGATCGGATTCGAAGGGTATAATACTACGAACTGTTGTAGAACGTTTGATAAAATAAATGATGAACAATAAAAGAAAAAAATAATAAAATAAAGAACGCGGGATATGCGGCGATCGTTATATTTTCTAAAGAGTAACGAAAAATAAATATTGAACTCCTTATAATTGTATATAATAATAAAATTTAAAGGGCTAATTTGGAGTCAGCGCGATAAAAAGTGTGCAAAAAATTTTTTTGCTGAAGATGATTAAAACCGATAGCCGAAACGTTCAAATTTTATGTAACCTTTGTACTAATTATTAAATATATATAATATCTAAGAGCTGACCCCAAATTAGCCCTTTGAATATTATTATTTTATATACAGTTATATTTTCTTCTATTCGGGGAAGATAATTTTATCCAGATAATTCCAAATAACCAACCCCTCTTAACGTCTCTTTATTTCTCTGTTAACGCATGAATACTGAAGTGTAAATGAAGTACCGTAAAATGGGATAACTTCGGTCTAAAATCCGGCTAACTTTGACCCAAATTGTTTTATTTGGGCCGATGAAACTCATTCAGGATAAAATAAATCCAAACCTGAAATTGCATATTCGTCGTACACGTGCCACGCTCCTTTTTCGCGTGAATGAACGTGCACGTGTGACACGCGTTGCTTAAACTTCATCACGAATTAGCGACGAGCAGGTGCAAGGAGAATCACGCGCGGTGAATTATCCTAGACCTAGTCCGTAGAAAACGATAGGCAAAGCTGATCGCCTTGAATCACTTTACTGTCTCCTCCGAGACGGATCATCTTTTATTGTCATTCCAAATGGCAGAGATTGAAGGCTGTCAAATTCGCAGTAAAATCATAAGACTTTCAAACCCACAAGTGTATAAAGTGGAAAAAACGTCCGATTCCAGAACAGCTGCTGACCTTTTCAACTTTACTCTTTTAAAACTGGATTGTAGCTAAATATTACGGTATGATACCAGCGAATTAATAATGACAAATTGATAACGAAGGATTGCACGCTACCAGCGAATTACGTACATACATGCGATTCACTCGATTTTTTTGCATGACGTCGGACAATTAATTTAAGTTAAACGTCAATAAGATATAAATTCGATTGTTATTTTTATTTTTTATTATCTTTATTTATTTTTTATTATTCAAGTCACAATCGCGATAAGTGCCGTGAAACCCAAGATGATAATGATAATAAATAGTAACGAAAAAATGGGATTGAGATGTCGAGAAAGTTTCATGCCAGTAACGGGAGAAGGATCGAAGGATTCCACATTAATGAGATGCGTGCAAATTTACGACGCAAATTACGCGTCTCTTTCTCCTTTTCAAGACGAACCATCATCGTACATCGACTCGTTCGAGAGTTAAATACGACGGAGCACGAGCATTAAATAATAGGCCCCGCCAACGTATTGTCAGTAATTACCGTAAGGTGTCTGGCCCCGCTGTTCTGTTACAAATTTGTACACGTTGTCGGCGGCGCTCCTGCAGCGCGAAACCGCAGGATCGGATTCGCAAACTTCTCGAAGAGAGAAAGAAGAGAGAGAAAAAAATCTAATCTGAATTATTTTATTCGTATAGTTTTAATATATCATATTATAACATACAATAATAAAAATTCAGTAATTTAATTAATCAACAATATTATTTAATTAATAAACAATGGCAATTAAAAATTATATTTGATAATAATCAATTAATAATCACTAATTAACAATAACAATTAAAAAATTTGTAATCTATTAGCATTTGTCAATTTATTTTTAACTCTGTACATTTACTTGAACATTTATTGACTATTGTAAATCATAATTTATAATTAATTCAAAATATACATATTTCAAAAGATCCTTTTGAATTGGATGGATAATAATGATGTAGAGCTATTGTGCAATATAATTATTTAGTTAAACGAATTTATTCGACTATTGAATTTTCCTTTTGATTTTCTGTAAACAATCGTATCGATTAAATAATTTAAAGATGCATATATAACTGGCGGGCATCAGGCCCATCAATCTCTAGGATCCATCAATCTTTCCTTATCCTTTCCAGTGCGGGCCTGCGTGTAGAAACGTAATTGGGCTGCGTGACGCATATGAGCTGCAAAGCGTAGGACAATGATCTTTTGCCTGTGGGCCTGGCTTGCGCAACGATGCACGAGGGAGCGGCTCCTCTTGGGACTCGAAAAGGCCCCCAGCAAGATGATTCTAATGTTTGCCAAAGGATATGTCGTTCATACCGGAGGAGTCAGATTTTATCTTAGATAAATCCTATTTTAGATGTTCATGCTCGCTCATACATTCGATCATAACCATCATTTTCTATTTATTGTGTTACGCTGAAGCTTTTGAAACGCTTTATCAATTTTTTTCATGTAAAATTTTAATCATGCCCAATAGAAAAGATTAACAAAAAAAATTATACAAAATATTTAGATTGAAAATAATGTTAAAATTTTAAAATTTATACTTCTTTGTCTTTATTTTTCATTAATTTTATTCTTGTATTGTTTCTTGTATTAAAAATAAGTGCATTAAAAATCATGTTTTCTTAAAGTACTAATATATGAAACGAAGCATTTTGCTCAAATTTTTCTAATTTTGTCTAGTACGACTTCTAAATGAGACTGTGCAAATAAAATTTCGGAAAATGTGGCAAATTGCCGAAAAGAATCGCAAAAACATGACGCAAGATCGTAAAGCCTGGGAGAAAATGAAGTATCGAAACTTAATGTGTCGAAAGCCTTGGCCCGGCTCTAAAACCAATATTGGCGGGCATACGAGTTTTATGCAAATTCTTCCGAAAGAAAACAATGCGGCGTGTCACACGACGCATATTGCACAAAGCTGACGGGAGAGATAGAAAAATATAAAGCGACATTTAAAAACGAGCAATATCCTTCAATAATGATTAGCAACTCATCATAAATCAATGATCTCAAGAGAGCGAGAAGCGATTAATTTGACGAACGCAAAATAAGGATCACTTATTAGTTGTGTGCGTCTATCTTGTTCTAAAAATGACGGAGTAATCTAAAACACGAGATAATAGCGAGGATAATTTTTGCTTGTGATAAATTTGAGTTTATGCAATTACGTAAACAAACTCAGATGCTCATCATCCGCGAATGTAGATAATTAATAAGACACTCCCTTGTGATTTCTAAAAAGAAGAAGCCTTTTACTTCAACTAATTGCGTCCATTTAATCTTATGTCGTCACCCATCTAATTACACTGGCTTAATTAAATTAAGGTGCTATTATTTAATCAAACGAAATTGAATAGGGCGAACATCAATTTGACTGATTATGAGTGAGACATAATATATTATGTTCACAATGTATTAAAAAAATTAACTTATTACCTAATGAATAATATTTATAATGTCAAAATATTTGCAACAAAATATTTGAAAATAATATCTTATCATTATAGAAAGTTTTTGAATGTTACCTTCATGAAAAAATAGTATTGGACTCACAAAAAAACAATTGGAAAAACCATTCAAATATAACATTGCACACTATTCATCTCAATAGTTTTTTTGTACAAGATAACCATCTTGATCGATTAAAATTAGAAAAAAATTTATACTATGCGCGTAATATACAAGGTAATAATCTCGATCGATTAAAATTAGAAAAAAGTTTGTATTATGCGCGTAAATACTCATTCGATAGTTTCACAATATTTTTCCACAAGAGTATTTACACACATTAATTTAAGAATATGAATATATTATGCACTGGCTAAAGAAAAATATATATCTTTAAAAAATTCAGCTTTGCCAAAACAAGATGCACGTTAATTTAATATGCATTATGCACGTTGAGATAGACAAAATTTTAGTAACTTTAATTGTCAATATGAAAATTATGGAGACTCTTAATAAAATCAGCTACATTGAAAAAAATTATTTCTTTTAATAGTACTAAGTAAACATTTACAGTAAACAAATATTTATTGAATAAAAAAAGATAATTATTGTAAATCAAATTAGTAATTTTTGTGTCAAATAAATATACGTTTACATTTAGTAATATTTATTTAGAACTATTCAAACTAAAATTTATTAAAATTGAATTTTTTTTTTCAGTGGAGGAATCGTCAATCGCAATTTGTAGAAGAGATCCTCTAGGACTTTTCTTCTTGGTTAACGACGCCAACGACCAGTGTTTTCCGACGATCCGAGTTCGCTGCTGTTGCATCTTGCGTTGCGCAAGAGCAAGCTGCCCTCGCTCTTCTCGCCTCGCGCATGAAGAGCCGCGCATTTGCGTATAATGCGGGGCGAGATACGTGCGATTTGCATTCGAACAGAACAGGATCGACTGTGACTTTGCAGATCTGCACCTCCCTTCCCTCCTTTCTCACTCTTTCAACTTTTCATTCTGTACTCTTCCCATTCTCCTCGCTCTCTCGTCCTTCGACTTCCTCCCTTGCGCATGACGTCCCTTTCTTTCTTCTTCTTTTTTTTTTTCTTTTAAATATCGCCATCCTTAACCGGCCCGCGCAAAAAAGATGGTAGAACGCAGGATGAGGAATGGTTGGACTGCACAAAGTTGCAAGTGCATGAGGGATTTTAATAATAACGTTTGCGTAAGCTTTTCGTGAGCTGCTCTTTATATTCTCTCTCGTGAAGTCCAAATTCGTTGAATTGTGAACTACAGTATCATTAATCGATGGATTCTTCAAAATGAGATTTTAGTTTTTTTTTAAATTGATAAATATTAGCCATTTAAATTTTTTTTACTATTATTAAGTATTTGTTGTGTTCATACTTATATGTATATACTTATAAATCGAATTTTTTTTGTGTAGGCAATTTTCCTTTAAATTTAGAAAAAATCAAAAAAATTCGATTAAAATTAAAAAAAATTTATATAATTAATTTTAATTAAAGATGATTGGATTTTATTAAAAGAAAAATTTAGGAAATTGTAATTACAATCAGAAATCAATTTAATTAAATTAGATTAAAGGATCTGAAAGAGGACATTGAAGTTTTGTTGACAAAAAAGAGCATTAAATATTTAACAATTTGTTCAATTTAATTTTATGTTTAACATTTAATTTAACTTAATTTGAAAACTTAAAAGAAGACTTTAGGGGAAAAAACGATTATATGTCGGATAAATTTGAAATGACGAAGAAGTAGAAAAAGACGAATGTTGGCGACGCAAGGTTGCACGATTTTAATCGCGGGGAATTGCAGGTTTCGTAAGCTAATGAAAAGTGCGACGTGCACAACGGCTCTCATGCTTTTTGCCGGGCCTACATCTCGGGAACACCCGTGTCGCGTGGAAGAATACACGTTTCACGAGCACGTATTAATCTCTAAAAGAAATATTAGCATACTCACGAACGGATGTTATTTATGGCCCATTATAACATAAGAATTATTACGCAAACAAAAAAGGTCTAAATAAAGAAAGAGAAAGATTATCGTTACCTTGTATTAATAATTGTTACGTTATATTAATGATTAAATAAATTTCTATGCGCTAATCATAAATATGCGCTAAATCATTAAATTATATTGAACTCCAACTGAAACTATTAATATACATAAAAGGTAACACGTAATATTTTTTTATTACGTAGAATTTATATTAAATTTTATTCCATAGAAGTCAAAACAAGATTATTAAAACAAGATTATCAAAACAAAATAATTTTAATCCTTAATGGTCAATATATTCCTTTAATAACTGTAAGCATATCAAACGTATTGATGCAACTGGTATACTATAAGATCTCTCATCGCGCACTAGATCCATGATAATTATCTTGAATAATTATTTCATCTAGATAAACATGCGGGCTCTCTCAAATATTTTTTCAGCACTACTCATAGGTACGTTGTTTGTCCAAGTTTCTCTCTGTCTCTCCCTTTTTTACTGACGAGGAAAAAGCCACTTAATGTTCCTCTTTCTATCAATAGTGTTATTGAGCGACGATCAGTTGTGCACAGCGCACTTGTATAAATTATAATTTTTATCCTACAATAGAGACAGAGCGAGACAACCGACCTATAAATAATAAGCGGCTACACAGATGTCATCAACGTTTGTTTCTCCATGCCGGCTGCGCAAAGCGATTGGTATGACAAAACCGATCGCTATATAGACAACACTATCCGTTAGTATAAACGAGACTTTTGGCATTCATTTCTTGTTCTTTTGAATGAAACTTTTGGATCGAAAACGTGTCTTAGAGCTCAAGCAGAGAATTTTCGACTGAGTCGTCGTTCGAGGTGACACCGACGTGTGACTAAACAATACTTTTTTTTTTTTAAGACGATTATGGTATACAATTGAGATGTCTATTATCTTATAATTGGATGTCGAGGATAGAGGAAGAAAAGTATCATATAAGTATTATAACTCTAGCATCCAGAATATCAATTTGTTAGAATTTACAAAAACAGAAATTGTTTTAAAAGAGGCATATGTCGCATAGAAACACCTGAGAAAATGCGAACGATTTTTGCTAGAAAACGGGATCATCAAATAAAACTTATATCCTAGTTTGAGAAAAATTTATTGTTAACTATTGACTTTAAAGAAATAATTAATTTTAATTTGCATATTTCTAAAATTTTTTAAAGTTTTAAAAAATTATAAAATATAAAATTACAAATTCAAGAAATATCTGAGAAATTTTATGAAAATACATACGTAAAAATTAAAGTACGTACATATAATAAAGACTACAGTTAATAAAAGCCAATACAATGTAATTATAATACATATTTAATATATATTGTAATAATATTTATAATACGTGTAGAAATAATATTGATTTAATGCGATTGGAGAATTTTATGCAACTGTGGTTACTTTTCTAAAAAAAAACTAACGAAATACTTTAAAAATAGTAATAATAAATTTGATAAACTCAATGAGCTCTTGAAAAAGTTAAATCTAATTTTACTAGACTTCTGTTTCGAGATACCAATTTCTTAAAATTTCGAAAGAGATATTTTTAGACATTATTTTTCAATGCCCTGTCGTCTCTCTTTCAATCTCATTATCTATGTCCCTCCTCTCTCCTAGAATAAAAAAATCTCTATGCGATTTTTAGAGCACTATATAGACGATCATATCCGTGTTACGAGCTGTCGGAAAGTGAAGTATCAAAAGGGTAATGCACAGATGAAATAATAGTGAGCGCTAGACTGTCGAGCACCAGCTCCGGATCTTTCGAGTAGGTTGTCAGAAGCCCCCGGGGCACAATTGCACCATCTCCGGACGGAGTTAGACCCCCTTGGGCGAACCGGCGGCCTTATTTACCCTTCCACACGGAGCCCGGGCGGCCCACACGTGTGCGTCAATTAAAACGTCGCCGTGGCAAAGCCGAAGTTCACGATCCTTTCACGAGAGGCACAGATCGACAGGAGTGGAAAATGGATCGAGCGCGAGGAAAAATGGTCGGACGATCGATGTAGTCAATTTAAAAAGACTGGTCTCTTAATTGAAGAAGACTGGCAACGGGGGGGGGGAATTAAATTTGCGTCAATCGATGTGATGAATCATCTCAATTAAATGTATCTGAAAAACATTCTGCTGTGGTTTACTAATATTATTGATTTGTTTGTACCATTTAATTATTATTTATCCGATTAATTTTGATCTTAGTGTTTTTATATATACCAGATATATAAATTTTTTTAAACACTTCTTAGAAAAAGACATTAAATTAAAAACGTTACTGTGTGGTGATATTTATTAATGTCAGTACTAATTATAACAATTAGTTTACTTTTACTTTCGTTTGTGCTACATTCACGAACAAAGTTCGAGTCGAGACGACAATTGATCCTGGGCCTTTCCACGCCCGACCACAATCGTTAGCGAAAATATTCGAACCAGTTAACGAAGTGACCATTCATCTCCTCGTAATCGCGTCGCATGGATTCTGATTGATACAAAGGAGGCCGAACGAGTGCTCTTCACAAATCGGCCGACCGTTCGCCGAAAGTTCGCGTGTCGACAGAGCAGCGCGCTATAAACTGTTTCGAGGACGAGGTCAGCTCGCGAATTCGAAAGGACGAGCTACGAGCGCGATTTAAGGATGATTCCCTTCCCCCCGTTGTTTCTCGTCTATTTATTCATCTCAATGAACGACCGGCGATCCGATCTTGCTCATGCAATCGCATATCGAGAATGCACTCGTAGCAGAAGTGCGCGGAATTGTGAGAAACTTGTTGCGAAAATTTGCCTCTGACCACTTCAAAAGATCTTCTAACTGACATTTTTATTCCTAAAGTGCAAACATAGAAAGAAAGCACCAATATCTCGATGAGTACTGCAATTTTAGCTATTATTCATTCAATGTTGTCTTATTATGATATTAATATTAATATTGTATACTGTTTCACATTTTCCTACACTTTTCTTTGTTACTATGTAAGATGACTCTTTTTTTTATTTTCTTTCTCTTTTGACTCGTAATATAAGATGCATAATAACAAAAAAATTAAAATGACAGCACAATCGACGTGATGTGCAAAACACCGAACGCAGAAAATTAAAGAAATCGAGAAAAACAACTCTCAAATGATGATTTCGCAATTTCGTAATGAGGCGTTTCAGGTGATCGCTACCGATAAGAATTAATCATCCGCGAGAATCGTACGCGATATCACGCCACGGACAAGCATATCCTCCGTGGTATCCGATTTTAATCGAAACGCGATTAAAGGTTACTTCATTTTACCAGTTCTATCTTATCTTTGTTATTCTTTACACTTTTACGGAATAATGATTTTTATTAAAATACGTCATACTTTGTGTATATCACGCTTTACGTAAGCAGATTATCGCAAGAACTAAAATACTCGGTGATTTTTTTTATAAAAAAAATTTGCAAGCAAACGTCACTCTACAACTTAATTTTGATCTGCTTTTTTTCTCCTTCAATATCTTATTTCATTAAAATATATTATTTAATACTAGGACCACCGATAGTGTTAATTTGGTAATTTCTTATCTTTATTTTCGGTGAAAAGTTGTTTTGGTATTATTTATGTCGTTAGAATTATTTATATTTTATGTTCACATTTATGTTTTCAATATTCCGTACTGTATATCTAATACAAAAAATTGAAATGACTGTCAAAGTCAAAATGGCACCATCGACGATTCTACACTGAAAAAAGAATATACGAAATTTGAATAAATATTTGTTTAGATAGTACCAATGAGACTATTTGCTCATAGAAAATAAATATTTATTCGATTTAAAAAAATAATACTTAAATTAAGTGTAATTTTTTTTAATTGAACAAATTTATTTACTGTAAGTAAATGATCCCATTGGTACTATCTAAACAAATATTTATTCAAATTTCATAAATTTTTTTTTTCAGTGTAATTATGAAGTACAAATAAAAATCAAAGTATTAATAAAAGAAAAATTACACCATATAAAATGCGGTGTGTCGAACCTCTTAATCTATAAAAAGATCGATTCACGAAAGGAGAGTAAGAGTGACTAGACAAGTCGTGAAATTTACTCTCTCAATCTGAATCAGTGGATAATCACTGATATCAGTGCCAAGTATGCCACTGGTAATCAGTGAATTAAATGTGAGATTCCTAACCTAGCTAATCTTTATTATGTGATCTAACTAACCTTGGTTTAGTGCTTAAATTCAATGAATATGATATTGGAATGTTGAAATTAACGTGCAAATATCAGTATTTTAGTCATATAATGCTCAAATATTCTTTCTTTTTTAATTGAACTTCACTAATTATCAGTGCCAAGTATGCCACTGGGTAATTAGTGACTATCCACTGATTCAGATTTAGAGAGTAAGCGAGATGAATGGAATCCCTGTTTTGGAATGCTCAAAATACAGTATAATAAAAAAGCATGTGTATGAAAGTATGTTTAAAAAAATATGTATTATATTGAGATAAGACAAATTAAAATAAATTTGAAGTCGATAGAAAGAATTAACAATTACTGTTTGCAACCAATAATCAGTTCTGCATAAATTTTATTATACATATAGCATCAAAAGGTAAATCATTTTTATCATTTATCTAAAATATAAAAAGCATCAACAATTAATCATTCCTCCAAAATTCATATACATCTTGATAAACGCTCCGTAACATAAATTTTTTCAAGAAGCACGTGTCTCTGATTCATTCAGCGAACATTCGAAAAGTAATTATGATCGACATAGCTCGTTTGGCGGCGCGAAAATCAGGTTTGTATGAGAGGTGCTTCGTAGAAAAAGAAAAGGTTAAAACAGTCATGAGATATTAATTGATTACTAGTCGTGATGTACAACGATGTGACAATACACGCTTATTTCTCGTGTACCTGTCTCCATTAAATGTAAATTTCCGAACGGTCGATTATAAGATTGTGGAGAATAATTCTTTTTTCAGCATTTTTTAAATTTCCCTATATGCTGCGTGGAGTCCTTCAGTGCATCAACTGTTTTTTATAAAATTACGTTGCTTTATGTGATTTTAATACTTTCCAAATGGAAGTATTTTTTTCGAAAATTATGTTTTTGCAGATTAATTAGAATGTCAGATAATTAATGAGAAAGATGTTTTGCTTTGTGTATTATTGCTTAAGACGGCAACTCTTAATCAGTAATTATTTTTTTTAATTGCAATTCTATTTAAAATGAGTCTTTTTACATTATATAGACCTTTTACAATATGTTGACTGTAGAATGTGCATTGATTTTTAAAATGTCACGAATAATTGAAATTCATCATTTAGCTGTTAAACATATCACAACTTGGTATTGCAAAGAATTTATATACTCGCACATTTATATACTTCACACATCTAAAATATTGCAAATATTGCAATATTTCGGAAAAATATTCGAGGAAGCAAAACTGAGTGCTCGCGTACGTACTTACTTATATACGAACACACTTTTACGAGCGAAGATAAGAATTCGCGTGGAGCAAATAATAAAATATGCTGGACGAATAAATCTCAGTCGACATACGTCCTTATATATTCTTGTCACAATTATCTTCTATGCATGAATTATTTGTTTCAACAGATAAAATGAAAAGAATCGTAATTTTAACAAAACTTTGCTTCCATTTTTCAATGCGTGAAAATATCTTTGACAAACCTGTCTTAATCGAATTTTTATCTGTTTTTATCGCAAAGTATTCACAACGCTACCTATTACAAATAATTTATTACGCTGTGTTACCTATCACATTACTATTAGAATTAGAAAATAAATTAGAAAACTAAATTCTGATTTATATTTTATTTTTTTTTTCTTTTATATCAAATATGTAATTAAATTATAGTTAATGATATATTTTAAATTCAAATATAAAATTATTAAATTTGTAATATTCCTCGGTTTAAAAATTTTAAATGGAATTATTAAATTAGAATTTAGAAATTAAATTTTACAATTTTTCTTGTTATACTTTTGACTTTTGCATTAATTTTACTATAATATTAATTATTTTTTTGAAGGAAAGAATTGCAAAGTTTATTTTTATAACAACAAAAACAGTGACTCACCTGTACTAAACTTGTCACCGCCAAGCCGAAGGTGAATGCGATATGCAAAACAGTCGGCAGCGACGTGCTCCACGAGATGCAGGAAGCGCAACCTAGGAGGACCAGCAGAAACGTACCCAGGATCTCGGCGAACAGCATCACGAGGAAGTCGAGCTTGGTAACCTCTTCCAGGCCAACGAACTCCTTCATGCCTGCAAAAGAAAATTGGAGAGTCAACTCCAGCTGCGATTCGATCCATTTCCCGAAGAACTTGATGAAATTAATCTGCGTCTAACTTTCGTAACTTCAATTTTCGCAACGGCGGTATAATCTACTTGTTTAAGAAAATTAACTTTCATCCACAACAATTTCACAACGTGCAAGAGTGCTTCTTGCGCTTTCTGCACATTTATGGCAAGTGAAGAGACGAAATTAATAGACATAATTAAAACAAGCAAATTTATCTAAATTGCAGTAAAAAAGTTTGTAAATTATTAATTTATAAATTGTAATTTAGTCGTTTCTATTGCGTTAAATTGTACTTTATTTACAGTTCGTTAATTTATTTAATTTTGTTAATTATAATACACGTTTAGATTGTATAGTTCCTTACAGTTTAAATTAATTATTATGTTTTCTATAAATTTAGATTCATTTATAATTTGTTTGTTAATGTCTGCAACTTAGTTTATTAATGATACTTTTTGTAGATATAATTTCATAATTTATTTATTGATTTTATTTGATGTATATCACTTCGCGAATTAAATTAGCTTGAACTAAAAGTAAAACTAAAAGTAAAAGGGTTGAAATGTGATAAGCAAATAAGAGAGACTAATAAATTCTTATCATACCCTTGTCAAGATATCGAGAAACATATGTTCCATCTCCTATTGAAGAGTAGTGAAGTGGATTTTATAGTTGTGATTAAAAAGTATGATTACTTAAAAGGTGTTCGCGATAACATCCGAAATAATATATTTGATATTAATTACAGACGAAAGTTAAAACATGTTCGATGTACTATCGTGAAAAATTTCCAGAAATATATATATATATTATCTATGAAGTCGGACTACTTTTAAGTAGAGCGACTATTACGAAATAATATTTATCCGCAAGTCATAATTTCGCAAATGTTAATCACTAATGCACTTTTAAATATCCATTGATTTTTAGAACATTTATATTTTAAATCTTAGTCTTATACACAACTTTCGCCTTTTAAAATTTACTGCATATTTAATAATTCATGTAAATTTTTCTAATACCTGATTTTATCATTTTATGTGTCTGATTAATAATTATATATAGCTCTAATTTATAAATTATAATAATTTATAAATTATAATAATAATTTACAGCCCTAATTTATAAATTTTTATAATAATAGTACTTCTTTCCTTTTTTCAAATTATTTTTTCAAAATTTATCATTTTGATCGTTTAAAATGTTTAGCATAGAAAAATTGAAATTACGAATGAAAACGACTAAATAAAAAAATAAAAAAAAATCGCACATGATAAAAACGGTGATTTTTTCGTAACGTCTTCTATATTGTTTATATTTTGGATCGCAATGTAGGATCGTACATATTATTTGCCTGTATAATTTACTATCTAGTCAACAAACGACGCATATCTTGGTATACATATATGCATTATCATGACAAGCGTTACCTTGAATCTTAGTCTTGTACGTAACATTGATCGGCTACTTCCTCTTTTTATATGGCGCGATCGAAATAAAAACTCAACCGTAAAGACCATAAAAAAAGTTTCCCGATGCGTGAATTTTTCTGCATCCTTAAGGTACATTTAAGAAACTCCGACTCTATTCACAAACTAATCGTTAATATATTCTATTTTCAAACTTATCGTTAATAAACTTTTGAGAGAAACGCGAATATCTATAATTACAACACTCGTTTGTTCATATGTCTTTATACATAATAGTTTATATGTCTATAGCTTATAGAAAATGTTTACTAAATCTCTTCGCGTCATCAATCTATGCTGCGATTATCTGACTACACTTATTGTTAGTAAAGTCCTATCTCTCTCCCTGATTAGATCTAATCACATATGTCCCTTAGGAATAAAATGCATATGATAAATCTCGTAAAACCAGATTATACACTGTAATAAAATTAAATATTTAAATTTATTCGCGATATGACAAGTATAATTAATCAAGTCTATCTAGCACATTCTCGTTTTTTCATCCTCGATATGATACCTTCAATATAAAGAATTCCCTCGATATAAAAAAATTTACCGTTTAATCATTAAAATGTCACACATTCATGCCCTGATGAAGTAAACTGCAATGTTCATCAAACGTTGACATTTAACGATGTATCAAGACGCGGAGATAACCCGCAAACCGCATAATTTCTTTGAAGAAAATACTCGTGGAAGCCTCAAAAGTATTATGTCAACACATCCTGAAGCTCTCTTGAACCTTTTCCTCGATAGCTCCTATATCACGTACCTTTCCACGATTTGCTCATGATCACTCCGATAAGAAATCGTCCGATAAGAATCTTCAAAACCACTCCCGGTTCACTACTTTGAACTTCTCTCAATCTCCCCGGGAAAATTGATCCTCCACGGCGAAGATGAGTCGATTTCTCTCAATGAAGTCCTCCAGGTGCAAACCTCCTCGGCGACCTCCTCTTCGTGCGTACTTTTTCACCCTCAACGATGGCAGGGTGTTCGAGTCGCACGACGTGGTAAGGGAAATTCGGAGAACACCCCGGGGTTGTCAAAGAACACGAAGAGCGGCGGACCGCACTTCAGGACGAGACGTATGCGAGTTTCGCCTTCATATATCGCATTCGCCGACCGGCAGCACGAGGTCCTCCCTCTCCCCGAGCGGTACGCGCGCGCGCGCGCGCGCTCACCTGCGCGCCCCCCTTGTCGCCTCTTCTTTTGAGGCCCCCAGCCGAGCGTGCAGTCGATCTGCGTACGTTCGAAAATTTATCGAGGAAGGAAAGGAAGAAGAGAAGCATACTTGTACAAGGGGTACAATCATGTCGATCCTGTCATTCTTGATCCGGACGCGCGGTGCCCAATCGCGTAATCGCGGCGCGTGCCCTTGACACGCGGCTGAGACTATTAAGTCAAGAATGGCAGGTCATGATAACGTCAAAGTGATGTTAAAATGAATCATGACTGATCGAAAAATGACTTTTAATAATCATTTTGGAGTCATTTCAATGTCATCATGACTTTTTGTTCTGTTTGAGTCAAAATGTGTTAAAGAAGTTTTTTTTTATGAAGTCAATATAGTTCTTTATATAATTAAAATTAAATACAAACTATGAGATTTAGATAATTTAGATAATAATTTGATGTGTTTCATGAAATTAGAAGAATTTGTTTAGCAAATTATAATCCATGATTAAATATAAATGATTAAGTATAAATTTAATTATAATATAATAAAAAAAATTTTGGAGCTCTTCTTCCCCCTTAAACAAAATTAATTCCTAATTTCAAATTTATTAAATCTATTCAGAGATCTTTTTAATTGCATATTTTAATTGCAATAACGTTTACTGAATACATTTTTATGTTATCTGTTTAACATAGCATTATCTCAATTGAGTCATGATTGTTTTGTTCAGAATTAGAATAAGTTTTTGGGACATCCTGCATTTATTAAATGCAAATTATTTGGATATCTCTTCTAATTGATCGTCATAATGGGAAAGCTATACTTTCAGATAATAGCTCCGTAATAGGAAATAATAGGAAACGTATGATGTCCACTAACAAATAGCACGCATAAACGTTGCGTGACACACGTGCGCGATGAGGCAACGAAGCATCTATGCACGCACGTATACAGTACCATTCATGAGTTCGCAATGATTTAGCGGATAGATGATCTTTAACAAGCAACACATGCACGCCAATTTACAATTTACATTCTGATATAATTCGCCAAAATTATGACTACACAGAAAAAAAATTTACAGATTTTAACTAAATATTTACTTCAATAGTACTAACGAAATATTTACTAAGTGTAAATATATATTTATTCGATTTAAACATAACTGTCTTATTTTGAATAAATATTTATTTACTATAAATAAATATTTCGTTAGTGCTATTGGAGCAAACATTTATTTAAAATTTGCAAATTTTTTTTCAGTGTATAAAAACACATTCAACACCAACTTCCAGTTCGCTCCTACTTCAATGTCGACATTTTCGCGACGTCTTCTATTTATAGTTATTTAGGAAACCATCTCTTGTTTGTTTACCTACTGAGATCACTTTAGCGCATATATGCAAGACAGACATCAGTCAACAATTTAAAGAATGAAAGCTGGGTGTCAAGAATGAAAAAGTAAAGCAAAGAAAATAAAAAGTAAGTATCAAATAACGTATGTAAATATCGTTAGCCCTTCAGTGTCATTCTCATTATGACAGATTTGAGGTTTCTTTTACTTAATATGCTACAATTTTTTTTTATTAATAAAGATACGTAATAAAAATACATATATTTGCTTGTTACTGTAATATTTTTTAATATCTAATTCAAATGAAAAAAAAATTGTTATAATATGTTCATTTTTATGTAATATTTTTACACAATATCCATATAGTAATTACGTGACAGTATAAAGTAACACCAAGGGTTAATAAGGATAGCATAATCCCAAGCAGAACAACAAATCATTATGATATGAAAATGATTCCAAAATAATCATCAAAAGTCATTTTTAAATCATTTCCGATTCATTTTAATGTTATTTCGACGTTATCGTGATTTATTGTTCTGTTTGGGATTAGCGCGCGTTTAAATGCATTAAAAGATGCTAAATAAAGTCGAATAGCGGAAACCGGATACTATTTGCAAACCAGTTTAATATATGTGCGTCTTAAATCGGTGTAATATAAATTAACGAATCGGTTTGCGCGTATTGTATTTTAAAGTGGATTCTCATCCGTGTTTGTAAATTTATGGATGGTACTGTGTGTCAGTGAACTGTCCAAGTTGGTTTCGGGATCCCGCTCTCTTTCTTCGCTTTCGTTTTCGCCGTCGAATAAAGAGACGCGCTTTTACGAACCGTATTTTAACGCCCGCGTTGAAAAATCGTTCTCGCGTAGGCGTGACGAGAACGATCTTCTTTATTACAAAAATTCAATTCAACGTGACATACATTAAGTCAATAAGTCACACCGTAACACGGAAAACAGTGTAGAAACACCTGCGAAACTGTTGAAGACCTCGACGCGCGAATTCAGATCGAAGAAAAAATATTTAATTTAATTTATTGTGTGTATTCAAAGAATTACATTTGAGGAATAAATAAGTACACAAATGGTGAGGCACGAGCAACACTGCTGTCTACCAGTCTACCAGGATGGTTTAAATTGTAGATTTAAGGAAAGAACAATTTTGCTGAAGTATATCTAAAAAATTAGCTACAGATCTGAAAATAATTTTGCTAGACCGTCAAAATAATTACGTAGGAATTTCAAACATGATGAGCAATGCTGCAAGAAGTTTTGACATTCTAGCAATCAGTTTAAGAGAGCGTCCTGCATAATTATTTTGATAATCCAATCAATAAAATTATTTTTCAAATCTGTATCTATGTAACTAAATTTTTAGATATTTACGACAAAATCATTCATATACTATTGAACTGCTTAATAAATATATTATTATTATATTTTTATAATTATATATTTATAAATATATATAATTGACAATTTTTTCCATTTTTATTCTTAAATTAATTCAACAGACAAAATAAAATTTCCTTTCTCTTAATCTTTACAACCCTGCTAAAAATAAACATTACGCACATTTTTATCACAACGTTATCGATGTTTATCAACGCTATTATACTTGCGAAGCAGATAAATATTGTGCCGCCGAGAAGGTCTCCTTGTCATAATGCAACGGTAACAGACAATAATCAAACAGCATTAATTGGGTCGTTACGCGGTGACAAAGCGACTCCGTAGTAAATAGCTTCCGCAATTAGCGCCGTGCACTCGTCGTCGCGCACTCACATTGCATTCTCGCGCGCCACTCGCACAAGAATAATTATGCCTGTGCAACTTCCATACGTAACTCTGTGATGACTTTACCACGTTCGCGCGTTACACGGTATGTCGCGTGTGTTACATCTCGCTCCCCGGTATGCTGATTGTGACGGCGCTTGATGAGAATAGTTGTGTACAGCATTAAGAGGACCGAACATATTGCTGCAGTAAATGAGTTTTATCTTACATTTCAATTTATAGTCTGAGTTCTATTAATATAGCAAGATATGTAAAAATTTCCGTTCAATTACTTCTTCAAATTTTTTGATCCGATTGTAAATACATGACAGTATATTTTATCACGTATAATGTTTTGCGACAACACATTTCGTTACGATAACTGGGAATTAGAATCATGATAGCTATCATAGTAATACTAAAGTGACAATAAAATTTAATGAAACATTGAGTCACGCTTCATCAATCTAAAGATTGATCGAAGATGTAATATAGTCTTAATATCTAATTTAAAAGCTCGCCGAAATTACTGTAAGAGTCTATGAGGCGTGACTCAAATTTCGAAGGACATTGAAGTCATTAACTATTACATGATTGTACCATTGCGTTAACTGTAGAAAAATTCATCGTTTAGGTGAATTGTTTGACGTAAAGTAATTATTATACGCAATCAAAGGCGTAATTATTCACATGTTCAATTTCAAACAACTTTATTTTCTTCCTTTTGTTTCCTAATTTAATGCTAATCCAATTTTTATTTTATCAAAATTGCAATTTATATATTAATTTTAATTTTTTTTAAATTTAAATATAATTTCCGCTGAATACATTGCTTATAACAAAAATTATCAAATTAAAATGATATTTAGTAAAAATTTAATATATGTATTAAAAATTTTAGAGAAATATTTGGATACAAAAGATATAAAATTAAAAAACATAAATTTGAAAACATATTAATTAAGAACCAGAATAAATTACAAATTAAAATAATTGAAAGATATGCTATTCTGATCAATGTAATAAAAATAGTTTAATTATTTTTCTTTCTTAATAGATATCTTCCTAAAATTATGATCCATGATAAGAATAATCATTTTAATTCAATTTATCTCGCATTATAATGTAGTATAATAATAGAAATGGGCCAAATGGGTAGGCAATAATGTAGAAAATAGAAAGACTGCGCTTATATTTCTTTGGAGAATGGAAAATTTTCCACCTTGTTAACGAGCTTTTGCGAAAAATAATTGAACAGCAGTAATCTATATCGTATATACAGATAATCATGCGAAATTAGGCAAACAATTAGATTCGTCGCGATAGCATGAATAACGCGCTCTTCTGAGAAATGAAAAAAACGCGCAGAGTTATGCAATTCACGTTCGGGAATTCGCAGGATCAAGGAAAACTACGCCGCTTCGATGCAAGGCACGCCGTAACGCTTTAATGACATTGGCGGGCCATGCATCGTGAAGAATCACTACAATGGTCATCATAGCATTAATCGTTGTTGAGATCACACTGATTGCTCTCCGTTTAATTCTTTCATCTTTCGTAACGACTTCTAACAACAAGACTAATAAATCACGAGCTCATTATTGTACTCGTGTAATAAAAAGAGATGCTTCTCTCGAAAGATTAAAAATTTTAGAGCATCTTTCAAATGCCTTGTATAAAACGATTCATTTAACTTTAATGTCTCTCTTTCGTCATATTTTTAACAATTTTTATTTTAAAGAATATATTTTTAGTTTTAAAAAAGTGTGTTTTTTTTTAATTAAAATGCTCAAAAAATGAAGCTAAACGAAAAGTGTTATCTAAATTCATAATGAATAGATATAGGGTAACTCCGGCAAATACGCCGCGCTGGGATTTACGCCGCAGAAGTCAGAAAAAATAGAAAGAGTGGGAGTAATTTTCCCGCAACTACTCTGTTACATGCCTTTATGTTGTATTAGTATTGTGTTATGATTTCAGCTTCTTACTGTTAATATTAATGAAATTATTGTGAGTTGAATCGGTTTGTCACTGTAATAAGTAGCGCCATCATAAATTATAATCTACATAAAATGATTACTATAGGGCGTGTAAAAGACCTAGTGGTTATTTCGTGATACATACGTGTAGAGGAATAAGTAAAGCATGTTTTATAGCAAAATATAAGTGCTTTGCTTTCTTTAGTTTATTTAGCTTATTCTTTGTTTAGTTTGCTGTCTTGTATATCCTACCTGTTTGGGATATACGGCATTTTTAGCGGATGGGATTTATGCCCAAAGCATACAAAGTGCGCAGATTGAATTCAGTGCACTAAATGCAATGAATATATTATATAAAATATGTACCTCACGTCATAACACTTGTAATATATGCGTAGGAAGACTGTAATTATTATTTATTACTTCATATACATATTTATCATTCTTATTCCTTAATAAAACTTGATAAACGTATTTTATAAGTTATTGTGTCATTTTATGTCTTATTTTTAAGCATTATTTGTAAATTTTTCATGAGCCGTACATACATCGCTCTCCCCCTGAATAGCCATATATCCCACCCCTATAGGATATACGGCAAAAACGCAAGGACTTCAAAAAGTTTATTTCTTAAGACGAAAAATAAATATTTCGGATTTCTAATATTTTTTTCATAGTAGTAGACAGTACAAAGTTTTTACTGATATAGTTCGTTTACTTTAAACATA
Source organism: Mycetomoellerius zeteki (assembly GCF_001594055.1). NCBI lineage: Eukaryota > Metazoa > Arthropoda > Insecta > Hymenoptera > Formicidae > Mycetomoellerius > Mycetomoellerius zeteki. The sequence goes on from NW_017255975.1 coordinate 2,509,645, forward strand.
GTAAATAATACTTAATAAATTAAGTTTTTGATAGGTGCGGCGTATATACCCTAATACGGAGTTATCCTAATGGTGTTACATGATAAGTAGGAGCAGAAATTATTTCTTTCACTTAAATTATACAGTAAGTTTCGACCGATGGAAAATCCTCCCTTGGAAATATTATTATTATATCTACATAGAAGTAGACATATTATATCTGGAAAAATTGAATTTAATTGGCTTACTGTGTAAATTACCGTGCACATGCCGCTTATAAATTATATCTCGCACGATCATCTGTCTAATCGATCTGATTAATCGCTCTTGCGATTTGCTAGCATTGCGAAAGTGTGACATCGATCTAGAGGAATCATTCCTCTGATTGTATCAGTTTGTTTAAATAAGTTTTTTTATTTATATTTAATGATAAAAACCCTGTTCTAGTAATTACTCCTGATTTTTCTTATTTTCTGTGCAATTTTTATGTAACATTTTTTATTATGTTCAAATCAATTTAAACGGCTTTTGAAAAATATACATAAATAAATAAAGAAGCGCCAAATAGATTGAGATTGAATTTTGATTAAATACCTCGAATAGTGCTCCTTTATTTATTTATGTTATTCACATACAGCGGTATATAGTTTAACTTATACCGTCACTATTTTGTTTTTGGATACAATATTTTATAAACAAAAGCTAAAAATAAAACTTTAGAAATCTAAATACACTAGATACACTAGATACACCTAAATACCTACTAAACAAACTACTAAACAAACTAGAACGTGTTTTCTATCAGATGATATAGCAATTTTTATAATACTGTTTGCAATTTTGCAATAATTAACTTTTTCGTAAAACAAGCAAAAATGAGCATCTGACATAGAGCTCCAAAACTAATACAGCAGACAGTAATGCTAGATATTCTTTTCTTCTTATTTCAAGAGTCATCTGAACAAAATACCTACAAGTGAATGTATATGAAAATTTCTAGAATTTGTTCACTTTGATATAAGATATTTTTTGTTTATTTATATGCATACTTATTTAACATTAATATTTAATACTATTTTTATTATTAATATTTATATTAATGATTTAATATTATCAATAAAATATCTATTATTATTTAAACTGTGCAATTTACAAAGAAAGTCGTAAGAATTTTATTTTCGCATTCGTAGAATTCGTTCTTAGCTAATTTTATAAAAACAAGCATGAATGTATAAATTATGATTTCTTACTTTTTTAATAATTTAAACAGATCATATATTTTTATCATTATTAATAAAGTTAATAATGTTTATATAAAATAAACAAAAAATAAGGGGATTCTTTCGGAAGTTATATCAGTATCGACAACTTTCCCCTAATAAAATAAAAAAAATAATAGATAAGTAATAATATTCCAGAGGATGACAATCGTCAATATTAAAATTTATATTAAATTCTAAATATTAAAAATTGTTACATCATCTTCTACAAATTATCAAACAAAGCAAAGTATATGTGATGTGTAATTAAAATAAATTTACATATAATGATTTACATATAATGATTTTGCAAATTGACATAAATTCAAATTGTGAAAACAATATTTATATTTATTTTAATATCCAGACTACAACATTTAACATTAATATTTAAAAGAATCAAAAAAGATGCAGTTTAAGTTTTTGTTAAAGAAAAGTTGATTTCACGCTTATTCAAGGAATTTATCCTCAAAATAAATCCCATACGATACGTGTATAACAACATGACGCATAGTAAAGAATAATAATTAAATGCTAGCATAGCGGAAATTGTAGAATCTCGACAAGCGATCGTTTGTGATGCGAAACAAAAAGTACCGTGAGAAATCTCATATCTGCCGGCACTGGCGCTGCTTTAATTTTTGTTACAATCGGTTGTGCATCGGCGAAATCCTTTAAAAATTTGTGAACTCACCTTAATTATCATAATTCTAAAAAGTATGTTGTAAAATTCACATTTAGTTATATAATTTATTTAATTTAAATTAATTCCGACGCATTTTACAAGCCAGGTGAGTTTTTGCACTTTAGGACAGCAGTTAAATAATAAAAACTGATTTTTCATGGGCAAATGCGCAAAAGATTTCACGAGAATTTTACATTTTGCAACCGAGAATTGTCGCCAGATTCCTCGCTTATTCGTCTTACTATAAAACTTGATTGCATCACGTTCCCAGAAGACTCGTAAAGTAAATTTTGCGCGATAAAATTGTTCACATCTATCTTAAACTGAGAAAATTTATCGATGTAAACTCTTTTCTTTTTTGTGGAAAATTTTAGTCTTGAAAGAAAAATAGCCCGTCAACATGTCTAAAAATAAGAATATTCTTGATAAAATAATTAGTAGCATCTCTCAGCAAGAAAAATAATGGTGGAATGAGGAATTGAAGTAATACACGATTAAGGAACATCTTCCTCTTGCACGAAACAATGAATCGACAGCACGTAAACATACATCGTCGGATTATCGCAATGATTATCGAGATCGTTAGGGTGCAATTTCTCGAACGCATAACATTAACAGCTGATGCTAATCGCATGTGCAGAAGCCGCCGCCGCAAGCTAGTCGTGAACACTATAATTGTCGACGCATAGAAAATGAGGCACGCCAACGACGCGGTGGAAAATGCAAAATTATCCGTTTCGCACGACTCGCCGTTTCCGGCTAAGCACGTCCGAGATCGCTTTATTAAGTAAAATTAATTTTCCTATTTCGGAAACTTCGAGAACGAAAACGAATTAAAAAAGCATAAATTTCCTAAAATTTTAGATTCAATAATTTTACATAGTTAGAGGTATTAATTTTAGAGGTATTAATCGATACTCGTGTAAAATACAACTAAAATTCTTCATTAAATTGATTCTTGAATTAATTTATCGTTTTTGAAAATTCAAGAAAAACGGAATAAACGACTATAAAATACACGAGAGTTCAGAAAAACAAACGTCGCGATAAGTATTGATAATTTGTATTGACGACTATCGATAATTAGAGTGCAGCAGAATGGAATGTAAATGTTTCGTAACACGCTAGTTTTGCTTGAGGTCTTATCATTGATAGTAACTTCACAGAATTTAAAAGTATAAACAAAATAAAACAATAAAATTTTCAATTTTACGTATTTTGCAATAATATAAAAATGCAATAATAGATCAATATTTAAGACGTACTTTTATCGATTAATGCGCGCTTTTATTTTGTGTAAAATTCGATAGTATATAATTATATTAAGTTATAATTTAAAAATTAAATAAATCATATAAAATTATAAAAGGATTTTCGAGTCGCGTTTTTTTTCGTGAATTGCACGTAAGTCGCGATCTGTTGAGAGCGATTTAAAGCGCTGCAGAATTAAACTTTTGTAGCACTGATATAGCCTGCCCGTCGCGCGTCGATAAAATAGGAATTTGTTATTATCCATGATTTACTAAATAGTCAAAATTATTGCAATAAGAACGTTAAAAATTTATTCACAATAATATTTTATTATCGTTATAGAATACTCGGTAAAATACTTAATTATAATGCTACTAAAAGTTTGAAATACGTTACGTATTTGTGGTAAAGTTACAGTTTCTTTTCGCAATACGGGCAAGAATATAACAATAAAAAGATTTATTTGTTACAAATAAAGATATGTTAAAAAATACTTGGATATTATGTTTTGTTCAATAAATACAACAATTGTAAAGATTTTATTGTAAAAATCACTTTACGTGATATTGTAATTTGATACACAATTTCAAAATGAAAGGATTAAGAATTAAGATCGTAGCAAAATGTTTATGCATTATATTGTTTTTATATGTTTAACCCTGGATTTTCCTGAGAGATGAAGAATTTAATTAAACGGAAAATCGCCTCGTAATCTCTTTCTCAAGATATGACACGCCATTTAATTACATGTAATTGCATAATAATCTGCAGCGATGCGTTCATGCGGATACGTCGCCAACGAACGTTGTGCTGCCGGAAACGCATTCCTTTGTATTTTCATATATTTATGCACATAAATGATTCGGAGAACTTCCGCGGGATTGATAAATGATATGATTTCCTGCAGAAAAACCGCATGAAGCGTATCATACCGTGTCGAAGTTTAGCTATTAAATTGTTAACTCATCCGTGAATTCGTATAAATTTAAAAACATAGAGTGATATATGTAAGCGTATTTAACGCTAAATATGGCAAGATAGCGAATTTTTTAAGATTAAAAATAGTAAAAAAAAATAGTAAAAAAAATAAAAATTAAAATAAACAATTAAATATGAGCCTTTGGAGAAATTTATCAGGGATATATATCAATCTTATGCGCGTTAAAATATAGATTTCTTTAAATTCAAAAGAAATAAAACAGACAACTGAGAGTCAAGCGCAGTAATTGGAGCGCAAATTATTTATTCTTCATATTCTCCTTAGTAACATATAATAGTAATTCAAATTTTATAGATTTCATTCTTCGTGCAAAATTAAATATAAAAGGATATTGCAGTGGACTCACGTCGATGTCGTTCTTGAGCGGATCTGTCCTCATCCTCCTTGGGCATCGATGATGCATGCTGCTGCACTCGGTCATTTTCCACGTATCCTTCGGGAAACACCGTGGAAACATTCATGCCGTGTTTCTGGAATTGCAGGATTTAATTACGATCAGTAAGTCCTTGATCCTTGAGTCGACAGTTCTCGAGCGTTCCTCTCACTATTCATGTTTCTTCGAATATTAAAGTGTTATTCATTTCCGAGGATATATAGATTTTCTGATATTATAATAAAATATAAAACATAAATTTTTCTACATCACTTGAAGAGATATGTAAATATTTCACGTCTTATTTATGTTATTATACGTCATTACCATTGTTTCAATCGTAAATCTCAGATTGCCCCTTCTCATCTCGCGATACGAAATGTTGCACAAACGTGAACGATACGTTAATGACGTAAATAGAAACAGGAAATCGATATCAATCTGGAGACACACGGTAGTGTCTCGGTTAATGATACACTGTGATTTATTGCGTCTATCTGGGGTTTGAACAAGAAGCTATATAACAAGTATCTCGACTATTTCACGGATGTCTCGCCACGTAACTACTCTTTAACTCTTTATTGAGGTTCTGAACGTATTAGAATGGTTGCTAATTCGCCCTCTAAATCCGACTTCATTAGCGATTCTTTGTCAACGTATCATTGATCGTATATACAAGATCAACGGAGAAGATTGAAGAATCTTTTACAATAAAATAAAAAATAATAAATTATAATAAAAAAAATTATTTCTTATGTTTTCTGTTAATTTCAACACTGACGTATATTTTATTATTTAATTTTAAAGAAAAGTTTACCAAATCAAATATTACACTTACTTTTCTTTCATCACAATTAATAAATTAATGTAATTGTTAAAATCAAATTTGCAAAAATAATAATTAATAAAAAATTAATTAAAGATAGATACGTAAAAGGTAATAAAAAATAAAGATAGATACGTAAAAGATAATAAAAAAAATAAGAAAGAATGGCAGAAAATTTTCTATCCTCATAATATTGTTCCGTTTTATTGTCGCGAAAATTACCATTATCCACACTCGAATGGCTTTAGAGTTGATTAGTTGCTTGGTGAAAACCTAGTTAGCGTATGGCCTCTAGTTCGAGAATGTCGAGAAGAAATAGAAAACTAAAAATTTGCAATGTGTAAACCTTGGAAATTGCACAAAATGCATTGAAGATTTGCATAAGTAGCAATGCCTAAAAACTTTCTCTTCTCTCTCTCTCTCTCTCTCTCTCTCATTTTATTATCTTTAGCTGCAGACCTAAATCAAACAATATATATCGCAAAACACAAATTCTGACTCAGACTTCTGGTATAACGATAAGACACTTCGTACTGCTTGTATTATTGCATCATAATTATCTCAACCTTTATTGCCTACGAAAGTCGGTATTTAAACAAAAGAGCGTCTTATCTTTCGTTTGCGAAAGTTACGAAAATCGAATATACAACAAAACTGATAATAGCGATAATTCATTTTAAGGTATGTCCAGACTATCGAGCCAAAACTCGAGCCAAATCTTGAGCCGCGAGTATTTCGGTAAACATTTGTTATGCGATTCGGCAAAAAACAATAAATGTTAGTCGAATTGCTCGAAATTCGGCTCGAGTTTCGGTTCGATAGTCTGGACACACCTTAAGATATCATTACCCGTACTTATACATATATTATACATATATTTAAATATTAATTTTTGATTTTACATCAAAATCATAATCGATGTAAGTTGGGATTAATGTTTAGTTCCAAAAATACATCTATTTAGCGTATTCATACATGTAATATATACAATATAATTAAACGATATTTTATTTCTGTGAATTTTTGAACCGTCTAAAATTTTGTAAAATTTCATAAGAAGTTATTTATAAAGCTGTAAAATTATTTATAAAATATTATAGGATAAAGTGTAGAATTAAACTAAAAAAATTCAAATTAGACATTTAATAAATATTAAATTCAAATAAATTGTAATCTCATTTATGAATTCCGACGTGCGATAATTGACAGCCATTTAGTTCTTAAAAATCGATAAAAATGGTAAACTTACTCCCAGACGTCGATTTAAGCCAAATCTCCTGGCGGTCGAGTTGTAGGCCAGGAATTCACGCCACAGACTCAGATAAGTCTTACCACCCCCAGGACGCGACATCCCCTAAGCTCTGCAACCTATCCACCACCTGTCGCCTCCGTCAGCCATCTACTCTTCGAAACCGGCTAACCGACGGATTGTCCTCGTTTAGGACCCGCCAGAATTAACCTCACGAAGGTGGTGACCAACGAACGACCACTGAAAGAATCCGCTGTGATCCTCGACTACCCCGAACTCGCCGATCCGACGTAACATTCAAGTGGCGAGGGTGGTGGTGATAATAGTTAGTACACGTGACGACCTTGACAGCGACCTCACCAAGTTGCGTGACGCTGTGATGATCGTTCTGTTCGCAATGTTCCGGTCACATCGGTCTGCTTGCATCGACCTCGATACCATTACCATTGTCCCAACAAATTGCTAATAAAATCATAATCGAAAGAATCGCGATATTATTATCGAATTAAATTTTCAGAATAAAAGAGCGATCGTACCGATCAGTTAAGGATGATTTTTTGATATTTCTAATATCAGCAACACCTTATAATTGTATAAACGAAATTGCTTCCCGTAATTTTATAAATAATTAAATATTATATAATCTCTCTTTTCCTTTTCGATTTTTGTTATTAAATAGTTTTGTATTTCCTTCTTCTTTTGCTTTATCTCTCTCTTTCTCTTTTTCGCTCTGCTATTCTTTTATATCTTTTAATTTTCTTCTTATTTTTTCTTTTTAGATGAAATTCTGTATTTTTTAATTTTTCTTCTTTTTCTTCTTTTTTTCTCTTCTTTTTTCCTTTCATTAGATATCACAGACGCGCGCTTCACTCGCGCTATTTAGCTTTTTACTTTTTTTTACAATTGCTTAAATGTATACAATTAATATTACATTTTAACTCCTCGATATACATAATTGTCAAAATATGCAATGATAGCTGCTCACAAAGTAAGAGCAAAGAAAGAACTAATCAGCGTCGCAAAAAAGAGTCAACAATAAATTTTAAGATTTTCTAAAGAATTTCGAAATATTTGAGAGAGTATTGACTTAATATATATTTTTAAAGAATGAAACTGATAAAATCTCATAGACCTTATTCTTAAAAAATATCGCACATGAAAATATCAGAGAAATCTATAATATGTATAATGTAACGTATATTATACATGGAAAAAAATGTTCTGCTCGAATTAAATAGTAGTTTTCTGGTGAAAAATGCATGAATTTTCTGGTTAAATTTATCAGAATTCTAGTTGAGAGAACTGGAGTTCTGGTTGATATAATATTTCTGGTATAATTTACTAAAATTCTTATTTTTACCAGAATAGTTATATTAATCAGAATTCTAGTTATCTCGACTAGAGTTTTAATTGAAATTTAAGCAGAAAATTCTGATTTGTTCATTTTCAACCAGAAAATTTTTTCAGTATTGGATCGTGTGATATTTTTCGAGAATCAGGCTTTAGGTGAGAGAAATATTTTGGCACGCCTAAACATTTCAGTTATATTTCTCTTCTATCGTATGACTCTTGGCCTTTCACACAAAGGTGTATAAACAGTAAGTACTATATCAAGGCCACAGATAAGATTCCGTTAGTAATGGCAGCGATCTCCGACCGCGGACTTCCGGTCATCGCAATGGCCAATTATTCTCGCAGTTTATTTAGATTACGTCTGTAATATCATTTGCAGCTGAGTCGAGACTTTTATTTAATTTTCACGATGTTAATAACATCGAAGCAATCTCGTTTTTTTCTGAATAAAGTTTATAGAGATTGTTTCAATCCTTCATTAATTGATGAACTCCTTTAAATTAAATTAATTTAATTTATCTTTACGCGTAACACATAATTACGTCATCCTTCTTCAAAGCTGTCCATACTATTCTAATCGTTAAAAGTGAGAATTAATTAACAAACTAATTTTCAATGTTGCAAGATGTCTTTGTAAAAATATCTTAGCTGTATCATTTTCAAAATTTGCGATTAAGATCAGACGAAGGATTTAGTTATCAAAATTTATATCAAGTCCTCCTCGCAGTTCTTCCTGATGTTCTATTTCGTAGCCGTTGATCAGCATTATGGCAATATGGTGAGTTCGCGTGCAGATAAAACCGCGACAATTAGCATACGTGAGGTCAACCGATGGTCGCGATGAACATGGAATACGTCATACCTGCAGTTTCTTGCACCCATAACGATTGGTTTGCGACGCGCCGCAGGAAAGCTCGCGGAAGTCGCATAATTGTACATGCCAATCTGCGAAAAACGCTATGTCTTACCTCTATCACAAAAAATTTTTAATCATTCGCCTAAAGAGATATTTACGTCGAACTCTAATACCGCTGGGTGCCTTTTCAGACATAAGAGTCCATCTGTCATCTTCAAACGTTATGACGAAATACGCAAGTTTATTTGAAAGGCAAATATCTCTTTGTCGCTCTAATTGGCGCGCGAATTTATTTCTGGGATATTTACGACTTCTCATGTTGCAGCAATCTAGATAGAATAATGCAGGTCGATCTTTCAATCTCACGCACGCCTAGTTCTTTGAGATAAAACGAAGATTGACACGTGTTCAGATGCCTGGTTTCCCTCAAGCTGTCTCCTTAAAATCCAACATAAAACAGTGTCTGACGAAACTGTTTTGGGTCATATAAACTTCCATCTGTACCTGATATCTATCTAAATCAGAAATTACATCGCAATTTAATGAAATCGTAGAATTTATAAATTAAGAAGCAGATATAAAACGAGGAAAAAATGAAAAATTAAGAGAATTAAATAAAATAACAGTAATAACTATTAATTACGACAAGAATATAGAAAATATATGATAAATGTGTATAGAAAATTTAATATGATAAACGTTACAAATATTCCTTATCGTGAAACTTTATAGATGATAAATAGATGCGATGACATCCGGATCTCGATTCATATGCAAGAAAATATCGATCGTGGTTTTATTACGATCAAGGCGACTTTTTCGGTCGAGTTAGTATCACAATCTGTCCGTCATTTTGACTTAAAACGCGACACAATCAAATTTATGTGTTTGTATTTGTACTTGCAAGTTACATGTAGTAATATATGTACGTTATCCGTCGATTTTAGGTCAAACTGGTCATCTTAATTTCGGTGCTTGATGGTTCAGTTAATGACTTTGGATTGAGTCTAGAGCGCTGCGACAAGATCGGACAGAGAATGAAAAAAAGGATTGCTCGTTCACGTGCGAGGTCCATTGATGGTAAGTTTATGGATATAAAAACGATCAACAATAAAGAGTAATAACCCACCCACATAGTTTAGCTACGATTTTAAATGCCACTATCCTAAGTAGCAAAGTGACGTCAAGTGTGACGTCTTAATAACATTTTAATGACATCAATAAAACGTTATTAAAACGTCACCTTGCTGCTTGAAACTCTACAGTTAATTCTTCTAATATTATATTATGATATGTGTCATTAATACCTAATTTTTAAATTATTGATCTGATTTAACATTTTAATATTAATGATAATATTAATGATAATTAATATTGTTTAATGATTTACTTAATTTTAATATTATTGATGTTAAATTAAATTGGTTCTCTTTTATTACTTTTATAGATATTTATCTATATTTGTTATAAAACAGTTAAAATACAGTTAAAATCTAACAACTCGTTCTTAAATTCGTTAGTATACAAAACGTTGACACGTATCTCACACACATTCTTAGTCGATGGAAGGACAAAACGATGAGGTAGTTGACAGCAACCATCACGTGAAAAAAAGCGGTAATGACTCGGCGATGACGATGACGATCTTGTCGTACAGCTTCGCGGAATGTACTCGAGAAACACAAGATGATTCATCTGCTTTTGGCGAACAAATCAGAATTGTGTCTGTGTCACCGACCTCGCGTTATTATTTTGTCTATTCAATTCTTATATATTTCAAATATATCATTTTCAACAAACAAATATGCAGATTCGCAACAGATAGATATTATTTCATAGAATTAATTAACGGAAAAATTACTAAGTTTATTTTCTTAAACTTTATTGAGTATTTTTTATAGTAAATTTATTCTATCTTTGTTGACTAATTCTTAAGAAAATCTTTTCCTATTATTTTAATATTTCTCTTTTGTAGTTACTTTTTGTAAGTACTTTACTTTTACTTACTTTATAGATACTTTTTATTATCCCTAACAAAAGTTCTCGAGTTTCTCGTGGTTTTCTCTCTTGTCAGTCTCGCTTGCCACAGCGTTATAATACATAATAAATATGCACACTTGCAGTTGAGCTGCATAAACCTTGATTCAGCGCCCAGATGACAACACGGCCAAGAACTCAGCTGCGCGGCAATGACAACAAATTCTAACAATACGACTCTCTTACGCGACATATGCACCGTCATGTTTGCATTATGCAGCCCCAAGCACGTTGCTATTCCATGTTGCACAATTGTGCTCTCTCTATCTCTCTCTCTCTCTCTCTCTCTCTCTCTCTCTCCTCCCCCCTGCTTTAGACGAAATAATACGAAGCTTGAAGGAACGCTTTGTTCGAAGCCGACGCTATTTAATTCCTCCGATGGTTAATTGGCTTATTCGTGGTAATTTTGCGTCTCACTAGAATACCATGGTTAGAAACAATGGCGAATGAAATACAGCGTGTTAATTCCGCATCATTGTCGCAATTACAATCATCGTGCGAACGGATACTGCAGATAAAATCTTTTGATACGTTTACAAATTATACGTGTGTTTAATTTTTATTATTCATAACTGAATTCAAAGTGTTCAGATATTCAAAACAAAATTACAGCCAATTTTATAAAAAATTTTGCAGATATTAAACGAGTACCATAAATTTTATATCTATCAGCTATTCAAACTTGTGCGAGCGCGAGATTCAGCATAATGAAAATATGGATGATTGTGTGCGAGATGAATCGCATTTCGGATTACACAAATCAATCAAGAGAATGGCTACTTAACATTTTCTTGCGTCGCATGACATTTATCACCGCCCCCGCGTTTTCTGAGTGCCATCAATTATACACCAATTGTCTTAATGGTACTTGGCTTACTCGCGCAATTAGTTTAATAAGACAAAAGAAGAATACTGCGCAAAATGATACTAATATTTTATAAATATTGATAATATTTCTTAACGTAAGAAATTTTTATATTTGTTTTTCTTATTCTTCCGGAAAATAACATAATTTTGATAGTTAATAAAAATGTTAAAGCAATTCTTTTACATTTTTATTAAAGAATTACATTATTTTCTATAATAATTTAATCACCTCCTTCTAATTATCTACTTTTTTCTTCGTTACTTTTACAAATAAATCGTTTAGCAATTGAAAAATATTAGTCCCAAAGGGACAATATAAAAAAAGATAAGTGGAAAATTAACAAAAAAAAATTAAATCATAGAATTTAATCATAGGTTAAGCCTACAATGAAATCATCGTCTTCAGAGTAGTCGTCACGCTTAGGTGATCCCCCCTTCGTTATGCATCGCGTGCATCGCAAGGAAGTACCGTTGAAACCGTACTTTCCTTTTCCTACCGGGAAAACACCATTTCCGATTATACGTTTTAGGTATGATCGAAAGAATGCTAAAGGCAAAAAGGCTATTTGCTACCGCAAAAATTGCGCCGTGTCGTTCCGCATCTCCGCTGAAAATCATTTAGAATATCTGAACATTTACATTTACGTATGTATATACTGATTTATGTTTACGTCAATGCAAAAATATCTAGTTATATTAAAATATTGTACGGTACTTTGAATTTTTTATTGGTTCAGATTTTTAAATATTTCAGGCGATGTAATCATTTTAAAACGAGTTTCGCTCCTTTCTTTTCTAACTTCTTGAAACGATCGTATTTCACAATGGACCGACAAAAAAGATTGTGATGCAAAGGTCAAGAGATGAATCGGAAACATGCCTGAATAAAAAAAAACAAGCTGTTTTGTATTACGTAGTCTCTCCAAAGAAATCGAGCAATTTTACATTTCAAAAAAGTATGTAGTTTACAAATATATTCCACAAATATATTATAAGTAAGTAGTTTACAAATATATTCCAGATTAAGATATACTTCTCACAACAGATAAGTTTTTAAATAAAATTTTCTTGAGAGAGAGATCGTTTACTCAGGATTTGATATTTATTTAATTTTTCTAAAATTGAATAAATAAAGTTTCCATTCATGATCTTATCAACGTTGCAAACATAATATTTTCGTAGATAACAATTTTATCAACGTCATCGTTTTACCGCGAAAGATAAAAAAAATTTTATCTTTTAAATAACTACAGGAATAATTTTTACATTTATGTGAATCATTCTTTTAAATGCACTTCTAACTTTTTGTTTATTCAAAATTAATTTTGTTTAAATAAAAATTTAAAGTTTTTTTCTCAGAAACTATTTAAATTCTTAAAATCCAGGTTTTCTTTTTAATCGCGAATATCTTGCTTAAAACATTCCTTAAAAGAATTTAAAAGAATTTTTTATTTTATATGAAATTTACCTTGAAGCCGAGATCATTGACTGTTATTTTATCGGCACGTTTCCGGAAGTATAAGTCCTCGCGCAATAAATCTTTATTTATCAAAACGTGTATGTACATACACATTTCACGCATGGACTCGTCTACGTTGTTTGTGTTCATGCACTCGCCACTTTTAACCGTGATATCCCTACTACTTTGCTGTTCGCCTGCCGGTAGAATTACTAGTACGGATACCTATCTACGTGAGGCCCGACCGGCCCGAGAGCCCAGCTTGCGACAGTTGTCGTTCGGTCGCTCTCAAGGAGTCATCTCAGTTTCGCTGGTTCCTTTTAAAGGACTCTTTTTAATAAAAGAAAGAATAAAGAATTCTTTTAAATAAAACAATCTTCGGAGGCATCTCAAAGGACTCGACGAAATTATCAAATAACATTTTACGCACTTTCAAGTACTTGTCAAAGGACTCTTAGGAAACTGTTAACAAAACTAGGGAGAATTTATTAATCGATTACACGTGTTAGTTCCAGATTTTGAGGTGAGTTGACATTTATTCATCATTTTTAACTTTATTTATGTTTATTATTTATTCCCCTTACTATACATTTATATTTATAATATTTATTTTATTTATCGTATATTTATTTAATTTAGTCATAAGTTTTTAGTAGCATATAATAAAGATAGTATAATGATAAAGATAGTATTTAGTAGGTATAATAAAGAAATGTAGTAAAAACTAGATATATGATTGTTAAAATTAAGAATACATACTCACACACGCTAAATGAGTCAGTTTCTCTTTTTTTAGATACTGACTAACTTTAACGTGTGTTATTTAATTTATCTAACTTTAGTGTTATCTTATATATTTAACATATTATACATATTATATAAAACAGCACATAATTTGCCGAAAAAGCTTTGATATAAATAATAATAAATATATAAGACGAATTTTTCGTATCAAAAAAGCATATCTAAATCATAATTTCGACCGCCTTTGAAAGTCCGAAGCACAAATTGCGTTACGTTAGACGCAGAATGAAACGTTTGCAATTCGAATCAAACTAGCATTTAACGCAACGTACGTATGCCAATCATGGTCTCTTCTGGTAAATACGTGACGTTCATATGAACGTCTCAGCTATTTTCTCTATTTTATCGTGCTATTTTATCGTTGTTTTCACAAAAGTCATGCACCATGTTTTTCCATTATTTTGAGTATCTCCACCATCAATGAATGCTCACGCAGGTTTCAATTTTGAAAGGAAAAATCATCAATTGATATTAGTAGAAAAATGTGAATCGTTATATAAATTATATATTATTTTTGCAAAAGCAATTTATTTTATTAAATAAATTATTAATTAAATAATTCACTATAGATTGACTACGCAACTGTTGTGTAAATTAGAATATTTTTGAAATAAGTGTAAACAATTGGATTTAATTAAGGATTAAATAAAAAAATACGATAAAAATTTAATTGAAACTTTGATCTCGTAAATAAGGATGAGAAATCGAGATATAAATAAAAATTTATGTAATAAAATTATATAAATATAATACTTTATGTGTGTGTGTGTATATATATATATATATACATAAATAATCGGAAAAATGATTTAAAAATTAAATATAAAACTGACTGGAAATGAATTATATAAATTATTTAAACAATTTGTAGCAATTATGTAACAATTGATATGTACTGAAAGAATGATTTGAAAATTAAATTTAAATCTGTCTGAAGAAAAATTAAAACTGATGTATTTAATGATTTTAATACAAATTTAATTTTTAAAAAGTCCTAAATTCCAAGATAAAATTCCATTAATTTAATTTAAGCCAAATTAAGGCCTTCGCCGATGAACGATGCAATGAAAAGGCTATTATAGCTTCAGCTTAAAGTGGAACGAGTGGATGACCAGTCGGACATGGTCAATCGTCGATCGATCCTTTAAAGGGATCGAGAAGAAATCGTATAGTGTCCACTGAGAAACATAAACGGAAAAATAAAATGAGTGAAGGGGAAAAATCCTGACAAGACCATATAGGGATAACGATCTCTCTAACGGTCACCGATAAATCACTGGAGGATCTAACGGGTGATTTATGCTTCCGAATCAACCGGTCTTCGCTTTCGCGGAACGGTCGGCGGCAATCGTAAAAGAACGAATCCAAGGTGGATGGTAGAACGGGGGGAAGTTTTTATTACCGCCAGGTGGAAGGCAATATCGATAATCGTAAGGTAAAGGATCTTTTTTGTTCGCCATCGAATGTAGCGAAGCGTGTGAAAAGGAAGCCAAAAGAGGCGGTATGAAAGAATAACAAAAACTCGTAATAGAAAAACCGATGGAACAAGAACGGTTGGAAACCTTCGAGATTTATCTATTTATAGCACATTCATGTTACACCGTTTCTGTTATAGCAACCGTTTGATTGTTGACAGATGATTAAAATAATTGATACTGAGGCTGCGTTCCGATATTCACTGCCAATACTGAAAATCTATAGTGTACGTAATGTATACTATAGATTTTCAGCACTGGCAATAAATATCGAAATGTAACCTAAGACTGTTGTTATATATATGAAAAAATTTAAATATTCTTTCAAGAATTTTGAAGCGCTCACAAGTCATAAAACACTTATATAACATGGAATTTTGTTAAAGTATTAAAAATTTAACCAGATATATAGCTGAAAATAATTTTGTTGACCCATCAAAACAATCATGTAAGACGCTCAAGCATAATGAGTAATATTGTAAAAAGTTTTGACATTCTGTCAATCATCTCGAACGCCTACATAATTATTTTGATGGTTAAACAAAACTATTTTCAAATCTATACCTACTTTAGCAAAAATCGTTCTTTTCATATAGTCTTAACAAAAATGACAATACATTATAATTACGTTATAATTACATTAAGCAGATATAATAAGAATTAAAGTCATACAAATTCAGAATTTTCAAAAGTGTTAAAATTATATTTTTAAATATAAATTATATGCACAATATTAAATAAATAAGTTAATAGCACATCTCATAATATCTCTAAATTTAGATTTTCATCTTGTGGAATTTTCGAGACAATTTTTTCGAGTGATCGTTTGTATTTTTAAGTCATTTTTTTATTAGTACAATTTCCGTGCAGAGAACTACTGGCACAAATAAAAAATAATCGTTTAATGTATTAGTACGTAATTCGCGCCAACAACAACATGGACTTGCGTTTTCCATTTGATTAAAATTCACAGTATAAATAAATACATTTACAAAAACATAAACTCCGCAATCGCATAATAGCAACCAAATAAATGGAAGGAGAAATAAATATCAACGCAATAAGAAATAATGATTTGATTCAAACACAGAATTCCAGCGTACTGTCGCACGCTTTTATATTAACGTGCGAATGTAAACTGCTTTTACAAGCCGGTCAAATTGCTGGTGTGGCGGAATTTATTAATTCAGTTAATAATGCCACACGAATAAAATACACAAATAGCGACAGAAAGTCGCACGAAACTTTAGAAAATATGATGAACGACGATATATTGATACTCTCGAAAATTTTAGCTTAAAAAAGACTTGAAAACGAAAAATTTATTTTCAAATAAATCCGGTTCTTTTCGGACCTATCGGACTTCGTAACGGTACGATTTAGCAAATCGGCCGTGTAAGCGACAAATAGTTTTATGACAGAGTCGGGCGGACGCGAAGGAAGAACAATCTCGGACTGTGACATCATCTGTAAGATCAGATCATCTCGGCTCACGACTTTAGTAATGACGCCTATATAATTACGTAATCCGCGTACTAAATGGAATTTTTGGAAGGCAACTCGGTTGTCCCTGACGACGGTTTGCTTAAAGCATTTATCGGGGAAATAAATCGTATGATGAACGAAATATAATGATGAATCACGAAAAAAATCACAGCTGAGAAATAAACTTAAGTAAGACACTAAAAACAAATCCAGTTCTCACATTCTTTGTTCTAAAGAAGATATTGATATTTTAAAAAAATTGTAATAGATAATAATAATGATACAAAATTGTAGTAATAAATTATAGAATACATATAGAGATGTTTAAATATGTGAACTTTTAACTTCGATTGGAAGAGAAAAACGCAGCTGTTTTTAATTAAAAGGTCACCTACGCGCTACGTAGGTGACGATCAGCAAGCTTTGGCGCGATTAGGTAATTCGAACCGATCGTTCGAGGTGAGGATGTGACGATCTACATACGTAATGCAGCCTGTCGAAGCTTTTGTCGCACTCGTAAACCATTGCGTCCTCGATCTACATCCACTCGCCGTCAATCAACGGAACCGCTAAACGTTGCTAAAGAAGTGTTAAAGCTCAAAAAGGAAGTCCATTCTAAATTTCAAACTCTTAAAATGCTTTCGCTTATTCATATTACGTAATGACGATTGCGAATTAAATGTCTTTCGTTTCTTGGAAACGTGCCAAATCTCAATAAAAAAAATATGTGCTTATATATAACGGTATAAGAACTATGTTACGTCAATTGTATAACCCTGAAATAATACTTACCATTTTTTATATTGTTCTTTAGATATGTTGTAAAGCATCGAAAAATACTAGACTCATATTTTTTTATCTGTTTATTTCAAGAAAAAAGCTTCTAAAAAATGATTTTTTTCATTTTCAACGATTATGTCCGAAACTATGAGATATATGAACAATATTTTATACAAAAATTTTATACTTTTAATAACGGCAGAGTATTGATATTTTTCGAAAATGTCAAATATTTTTTATTTACCTTCACCTTCAGAAGTTGTTCCGATCCCTAAATCTTGAGATAGGCAGATAAAAAGAATCTAACACTTTTTAATGTTCTACAATTTACAACATATCTAAAATTCATTAAAATTGGTAAGTGGACAATTCTGACGGTTTTCTTATAAGACTAAAATTAAATTTTTTTATTGTTCAAAGATAAATATTTTTATTTTCTATATTCTCTCGAATGTTTTTTTTTATAACTTCGTTCCTAATTTTATTTTTGGTAATTATGCAGTATAAGGGACCATCCTCCAATGACCTTGACTTTGACATATGTTGTCAAGGTCACTCGGGGTCATGACCTTGACAACATATGTCAAGGTCAAAGTCATTGGAGATTGGTCTCTTATACTGCATAATTACCTTATTTTTTACTTACACATCTCAGATGGTGAATCTGAAAAACGCCTTGGGTGCTGATGAGCTTACGGATAAGAAGGTCGGTCTTCCTCGCGCTCTTCTGGCAGAATTTTTAGGCACCTTATTACTCAACTTCTTCGGTTGCGGTGCCGTGGTGACCGGAGATGTTACCGCCATCAGCTTGGCCTTCGGTTTGACGGTAGCGTGCGCAATTCAAGGGATAGGACACGTCTCCGGAGGTCATGTCAATCCGGCGGTCACGCTCGGTCTCGTCGTTATCGGGAAGGTAGTGTTTTATACTAATATTCAATAAAAATTATAGTATTTTTATTGAATATTTAATAATATATTTTATTGAATATTAATTTTATTAAACTTTAATATTAAATTGATTTAATAACATTTGTTCTACCTAAAATCTCTCTGTTCCTGAGTAGTCATCACAATGACTTAAGTAACTAATTAAAGCGCGTCAATCTGATACACTGCAAGTGTATCATATGTAAACTGAGAATCATCTATTATTCCGCAAATGAAATCTATCCTAGAAGAATCCGAAAAACTTGATATCTCGCAATGAAAATTGATCATCCTCTATAAAATTTATCCGGATATTCAAAACAGATATTATATAATAATTCTATTAATAAAAAATTAAATGCTCTGAATATATAATTTAAAACTTAATTCAAATTACATAATTTACATAATTTAATTATATGAATTATATATATATAATCGGAGAAATTATATATATATAATAATGTATATAATTATATTTTATATATATAATTTATCCGATTAATATTGATATCTATTCGTTTCTTTTCTTGCTCTAGTATTTTTTAACCTTTTTCAATTATAATTGAATTAACAAGAGATTCTGATTCCTAACCGCAGGTACCAATTATTAGGGGCGTTTTGTACGTTGTGGCGCAATGCGCAGGTGCTATCGCAGGTTCAGCGATTCTAAGGGCCCTTTCAAATGACAAACTGGAGGAATTTCTAGGCGTGGTGAAGCTTTCTGAAGGGATCACTCCAGTGCAAGGATTCGGCGTGGAGTTCTTCCTTGCATTGATCTTGGTGCTGGTAGTTTGCGGGGTATGCGATGCCGCTAAACCGGACAACAAGGCTATCACGCCCCTTATAATCGGTGTGGCGGTCACCGTCGGTCATCTCGTCGGAGTAAGTACTTCGATTCTGATTACAAAAATAGTTCCTACTTATTTTAAATCTATTTTTCACTTTTATTATATATATATTAAAGAATATATTTAATTTAATTAAACAATCCGACATGTCCAAATTGAATTAAATTGTAATTTAATTCAATCATTTTGCTGTAACATTTATTTTAAAATCGCGTATACTCTAAAATATCGTACAAGTTAGAATTGGTTTCGGAATTAATACTTTATTCCTATATACAATTGCTTAAAAGTCTTAAAAAATGGAAAAAATTTAAGAATTAATTCTGTTTTCGTAACCATTTTCTACGTTTGTAACAATTTTTTATAATTAGGTACCGCGAACGGGTGCGGGGATGAATCCGGCACGTTCTCTGGGCAGCGCCGTGGTGATGGGCGCTTTCAAAGATCACTGGGTGTATTGGGTGGGTCCGATTATGGGCGGTATGGCCGGGGCACTCCTCTACGTGCATGCTATCGGACCCGCCAAGCAACCAGAAGCGCCCGCTAGGACTTATGCCTCCGTCTCCACAGAAGAAAAGGAGGTATATTATACCTCAAGAATGTGAGACCATTTTCAGACACGAATGAAAAATATTTAGTTGTGCTAAGATCTTATAATTTATTCTCAATTTCTTATAAATTTATTAAGTTTTAATTAATTTTTTAATATTCAAAACATTCCTCAATTTCTGTAATAAATTTTCCAATCTTCTAAATAAATAAATGAAAAAAATCATTTGATCATTTTTAGTAATTTTTTAAAATTTGTAATAAGTTCTTAAATCAATTATTTAGTCAAATATTTTTAATTTCTCAATAAATAAAAATTAAATATTTAAATTATGTTTCGAGCTTTCGACTTTTTGTTTCAAATTGTCAGTGTCTGAAGATAGTTGACAAATATAATTTTTAAATATAATGTAAGTCTGGCATCTTCCTATGAATTAACAAGCATTTAATCCGCATGAAAGTCGCTGCACTGAAATACACGCATTTAACTTTTCTCTTATATAAATAATATTATTTATAGAATTTCGATATTTTTTTCTTGATGATAGGACTTTGTTTTAGAAACACAAATAGTTATCCAATTCTTATGAGGTAGAATATTTCAGAATAGAATTCATGCATGCTCATAATGCATAATAATAAAGATACAAAATCATTCTTATATTCCAAAAAGTAGTGAGTTTAGAGAAAAAATTCGTTTTTAAGATAACTTTTCATACACTAATTTTCCTATGAGCTTCATAAATTAAAATAAAGTCAAAAAGAGAAAAATAATCGTCTAAAAATCTTTTAAGAAATGATGGAACACAAGAAACAAATTTGCTTTTTTGAAAAATTTTTTACTACTCCGCACTCTCTTTAATTCTGTACAAAAGCAAGTCTAGCAACTGTTTTGCACTGTGCATCTGAATGTATTATTTCTCGGGATAAGACTTCCACTCTAAGCCCACGATCGTCTCTGTTCCACAGAGGTTCGAGTACATTGACAGCGGACGTGGCGGACTTTAAGATACGAAGATGTCCAGACATACAAGAGCGATCTAGCGATTCGCCCATAATATAGAATTTCCATTTTAAGAAAATAAGAATAAAAAGAGAACGAACATAAAAACATCCTTATTTTACAGCTCCAGACTCTTACCAACAGGAAAAACGTCAGTCCCGCTTGATGCTTTAACCGACTGTAACCATCTTCTTCTGCCAACTCGCCAATCGCCTATCTATGTGATAAGAACTGTCAGACGACTCTTTTATATATATAAAAACCGCGCGTATATTTCAAAACTGAAGTTAATGAAATTGCACAGTTTTATACTGACGGAGTGGTTTTAGAAAAACGTGATCGATTTTTATTTATCATTGAAGATATGTATATAGAACCATTTAAAGACATAAATATTCATATTTCAATCAGCGTTTCGAAATAAAATGTATAATTTTTATGTATTAATTGTATATAATTTTATATACAACTAAATACAATTAAAATTTTTTAAAAGTTCAGTGCAATAGAAGTATTAACGTAACTTAAAAAACTTATGATATTAAAATAACTCAAAAAGCTTTTTTAATGTTAAATAATTTGAGAAATTAATCAAATTAATATGATCACAAAAAGCATTAAACGCCGCTAAATGAATCAAATCGAAAAATGGATTTCCCAAGAAAATTCCGGACTTTATAAAATATTGAAGCGATAAGAGAATCTCTATCTTTGTCTATAATTTTATGCCAATTTATCACAATATTTTTCATTGCACAAACTGAACTTTAAAAATTTAATTATACGACATTCTGATGTAGATCGTCCTATAATCGCGAAAGATAAGAATGTAAAGAAAGCCAAAGAGTTCGTCACGAAATATTTCACTTGCCGATATCTCATGTTGATATCCACATTGAGTGACACAGTCATTTATTGCACAAGATTGTATTTTGATAACATCACTGATAACCGATCAACCTAACTTTCGGCTAAATTTTCTTGCACAATCAGTCATACTTGAAAAATCATGCAATTTGCTTAAACCCACGTATAAAAGTTTCGACAATTGACAATGTTCCATAATTATATTTCAACGAATGTGTTTCTATTAATTTGTATGAAGACTCAAAATTTCCAAATGCTTCTATAATTTATTTTTTAATATTTATTATTATTCTCATTTTATATATACGAAAAAAATTTTCTAATCTTAAATCAACCATTAATAATTTATTTAGTTATTAATTACGATTAATTATGATGTAATAAAGATTAAAAATTCCATCACAATTAAATTAGCTATTTTTTTTTAAATCGTTGTCTTTTCATTTGCTTAGTTATTTGCACATTTGCGTGACTTTTCGATTATTTCGAAATCAATTAGATTAACTCCATGTGTGTTTCGTCATTATTCTGTATTAGAGTTAACTTATAATGATTTTGTTTCAAATTTTGCCCACAATCATCGTAGATATATTCTCTAAAAACATGTCGATACATTTATGCACGAAAGCTTATTTAAAAAATTTGTAAGATATTTGATTAAAAAACACTAATATCTCTTAAAAGTATATCGCAAAAATATCGCGTTTCGTCAGATCATTGATAATCATGACTATTTTGATTTATCATATATATTTTTTATACTGGTAATAAAAATAATGCATTTTTTTCGTAAATATTATAAAAATATTGCGTAATATACGAATATTTATGTGTCAATAAAGATCATTAAAGAATACATATATATTCATCGTAAATGACGTAAATGTGAGTTATATGTAATGTGTTGTACGAAATAAAATATCTAAGTTTTTATACAAATTGTTATAATTATTATTATCTTCTCGCCATAAATGAAACACTATCATGATTATTATATCTGTATGTATTATATATTGTATGTATATTATTATTAAATAATTATATATTAAATTCTTACCTTTTTTCTCTCTTTGAACTATCTGTTTGGATATTTGTTGTTTGGAAAAGGATGGGACGGAGAAGAGGCGCAATAAATATCGCGGTGGACTTTCTAACTTACACATTTTTGTATATTATTTCATATATAGTTCCAAATATTTTGCAGAATGTCAGATAATCTATCATTTAACGAATTATCGTTTTATTATTACAGTTTAACAAAGTAAAACTGAATATGATTACTGTAAACATAATATATATCTATTATAGTTTCATTACCTGTTATGTTCCCAACTTTGTTGGAAATATGCTGACTTACAGAATCAGAGTCCGTTGCACCAATAAGAAAATCAAAAAAAGAAAAAAATAAATTTTAATTATAATATCTACAATTATTCTAAATATAGTAATACAAAAAAAGATTAATTTAATTGTAGATTAAACAGATCACTTTCCATTGACAACTCACGTTAATTTTAAAATCGACTCTAAAAGTTAATTAAATCAATTAACTAAATTTTTTGTTTCGAAAATAATATATATACGTGGGTGGTTCAAGTCTAACCGGAACTTTTTTATTCTTATGTTCATGAGAATAAAAGTTCCGGTTTGACTTGAATCCCCACGTGTGTATATATATATATATATATATATAGTAAAACTACAATCTAAAATAATTAAATTATTCCAACATTTTCATATGTTATTATATCAATATATAATTATGTTGAACTGAATGAATTGTATATTGGTTATATTCAAAAATAGAAAAAGCTTAGCTGATCGAGAAGAAATATTCCGGGCGAATGACAGCTGATTGGTGCAACTGGTTCTGGCTACGTACTAATTCTTAATGCTAAAAAGAAGACGAATCCGATGACTGCGCAATCAGGGGATCATGACTTTTTTTTTTCTTTATTTAGTTAACGAAAGCGAACGTGCGCGAATGAAGGAAACCGTCAGGAGACATGGTATGTACAAACATGTTTTCACAACTGTGATACAGTTCGCAAGTCAGAGCCAATAAAACCATCCAATAGCTGACCTTATATTTACAATTGTTCTCTCATTACGAATGTACCAAGTCGAAATAAAGGATCAAAACAAACAAATAGGATCACAGTTTTTTCTAGAAATCCAAAAAGTGCTTTTCACTTCGAGAACACAGCGTAAATTAAATTTTGCGATATCAAGATAAGTTAGATAAGATAAACTCAATATAATACATCAGAATGTTGCAACTTTTCGAGTTATTCATGGAAAAATAATAAAAATAATTGTATACCTACAAAAAAGATGTCAGATAAAATGAAATCTTTTTGAAATGTACATAATAGGTATCCCGATGCGTTAAATAATTAAAATAATTAACATTCGTCACATTCGCACGATGAATGACTCATTCAAATTATTTTCGATATATCGATTGTTTTCGGATAGAAAGAAAAAAATGAGACATGCGAGAGAAATTTTGATGTGATCTTGATGAAACGAGCGCGATCACCGAGCTCCGATATCATTAAAGCGATTTAATTATAAAAAGTGCTTAAATGAAAAAATGCAACAATATTCTTCCGTAAAAGTATTCTCATACGATCGATTCAGTTTTAATATCTGTATACGTTATCATGGGGTATATTGATGCTGTTAATTTAATTCACTGAAATTCTCATCTTGCACAATTGGAAATTAGCATTATTATTCTAAATATTAAGTATTGTCAAAGTCAAATTGTATTAGGATATGAGAAACATTAAAATATCATATAGTACTTAAGTAAATTAATTGATAACCGTTATATCTCACAATAAGCATTACCATAATTATACAGAGATAGAAGCTCAAAATAAAGAAACTAAAGTCAATTATAGAAGCCAAAATTATAAAAAAATAAAATATTTGGATTCTCTGTTGTAAAGTATATATA
Organism: Mycetomoellerius zeteki; assembly: GCF_001594055.1. NCBI lineage: Eukaryota > Metazoa > Arthropoda > Insecta > Hymenoptera > Formicidae > Mycetomoellerius > Mycetomoellerius zeteki. The sequence continues at coordinate 2,534,545 of NW_017255975.1, forward strand.
TATATATATATCAATATTTTAACACATTACTTATGTGTTAAAATATTGACTTAACAAAGTATACTTATAATATATATTATATTATATATTAATATATGCATGTATATAATATATATATATAATATAATAAATATTAATATTTAAAAAATTATTAATATAATATTATATATTAATATAGTATACAGGGTGTCCCAAAAAGGTCGGGACACCTAAATATCTCGGAAAATATAAGTTTTACAGAAAAGTGTTTCAGACAAAAGTTATATGGTTTAAAAATATCTATTTACTGATCCTATCAGTTTGACCTTGGGTTGCGTAGCCAAGGTCAGGTCAAGGTTACATTGATTTTCTTAAATGGAACACCCTATTTTTGATTCAAGAATCTAATAGCTGATGTCGAGAGCTTTCCAAAACGCTATAATGAAATATTTTTTCATGAAGTACTTTTCAAGTTATAATGCTTCAAAGTTACAGTATCGCCGGCACTAGCATTACCCAAGATATGTAATACCACGCGGAGGTTGCCCAGGCGGATTGACATGTCTTTTGTGCTCGGAGAAAGATTGGAGAATAATGCAGCCAATGAAGGTAAGATCGGTCTTGACTGGCCAGTCCCCAAAATTAAATATTTTGGGTAATGCTAATGCCGGCGATACTGTAACTTTGAAGCATTATAACTTGAAAAGTACTTCATGAAAAAATATTTCATTATAGTGTTTTGGAAAGCTCTCGACATCAGTTATTAGATTCTTGAATCAAAAATAGGGTGTTCCATTTAAGAAATATGCAAAAATGGTACAAAACTGTTTTGTTCCCCTTGATCCAATCTACGTCCCCATTGTGTTTCGATCCGTTTTTTTGAGACACCCTGTATATATTGTATAATTTGTAATAATTAAAAACATGTGATTCTAATATACATAATTCAAAAAAATTTGTTTTAATTATCATATATATCTTTATATATCAATATATGTATCATTTTAAAATAATTAAAGTTTAAGCGAGTTTTTTAAATTTGATTTTTCTATTCCTTTATCGTGCAACGTGTTTTAACCAAAAACTTATGTAAAATATGATTGTATACATACAAACTTTTTTATAGACGATCGAAAATTATACAATATACAAATGAGAAGTTACTTTTTCAAGACGTATACATATACCATACATACTTTCTGCAGTTAGTGTTAAAATAATCCATTTATATTTATTAAATGGTTCAAATTTTATATGCGAGATTAATTTTATAATAATATACAATTTTTTATATTTGCTTTATAATTGCAACATTGGCCGCGTTTGGAAACATCGCTCGGATGCCTCCGCGATGCCTCGGATTTATCATCTGTCCTTGTTTAACATTAATGTAAATAAAGACAAATGCTGAATTCGAGGCACGAAGGCATCCAAGCGATGTTTCCGAACGCAGCCATTGTATCACTTTTTTAACTCGATAGATGATCTCGATTGTACGATGTCAATAGTTGCTTTCCATTTACATACAAGTGAAACTGAATCTGAAGTAAGTATTTCATACTCAGATTAATGATGTCATTATATGCTTAGTTTGGTAAAAAGTTATCATATGACAGGTTCATAATCTTACTTTTAAAGTGAGTTTATGAGACTCACTAAAGCGCACGGTCTCGATCTTGTGCAGATTATAGACAAAAATTCAGTTAAATCTCACTTGTCAGAATGCAAAAGGATGCATTCAACTAAGTTATGATATCACAAATGAGAATTCTCTGAGAATCGGTGTAAATGGAAAGCAATTAATGATACGGTCCACAATGCTAGAACGTTAATATTGACGTCGACCAAATTGAATAGTGATTAATTTTAATACTATCAAATATTAAAATTAATTACCAATTGAGCAAGAGACTTTGAGAATCTTACAGCGAATTCGGGAGCATAATTTTTACTTAGTAAAACACTTCAACCAAGAAAAAAAGAACAAACCTTCAACCTTCCATCTGTGAAAGCTTGTCCTCCAAGCTATCTTGGCTATCATTAGTATCGTTCAAATTGATCGTGTTATTGCCCTGTGACAATTCAATGACGGATTCGTTCAGATTATCGCTCGCCGATTTCTGTATATCTAGCACATCGTCTGATGCCTCAAAGATCGAAGCAGTCTCCGAAAGATCTTGAGTGTCCAGTCCGATAGTGCCGGAGTCAGGTTGACTCTCCTCTTGTACGGCGATGATCTGCATAGGTTCCTCCACTTCAGAATCCAATTTGATCTCCGTTTCCTGCGCGATTTCAACCTCCATCGCCGTCTCCTGCTTTATGTCCTCTTCGTTTATTATGCTGTTCTGATCCACCTGCTCGTCAACTATCGCAGAGTCAGTCTTTCGTTTTGCAGACGTGCCTGACGTTGACGACGTCGCGATACCAGAAATTTGCGTGAGATTGCTCAAAACCGTCTCTTGTATCTTCACCACATTGTCGGTAGTCTCAAAAATGCTGCACAATTCCCGACTCATCTCCTCAACCTCTGATGTATCGCCGGGCTTTACAATCATGTAACGCTTATTCGAGTACACCTTGTTGCTCGAGATAGTCGGACCCTTCTTCGAAATCGGTATATTACTTGATGTAGAACTATTGCCGCTCACCGTCGCACTCTGTATTTCTTTCTGAACATTTTCTAACGTTTCCTCCACGGTAGGATTCTCCTCTTTTTTCGACGGAACTTTCTCCATCTCTTCCTTTTCTGCTTGGATCAGATTGCTTTTTGTTATTTCCGTGTCATCATTGTACTCTCGTTCCTCATCATATATGCTTTGTTTCCGTTTCACAAATACTCTCTTGAGCGGTAACTGCTGTTCATCCTCAGACTCGTCATGTCGCTCCGGTATCTCATCAATCGTCTCATAGTCCTGCTGCGCTTTCTTCGCCTGCAGCTCTTCAATCTTCAGTCTTTGCTGCTCCACTCGCTTCTCCAACTGTTCCAGTTTCTCCTTGGTTTCCTGATCCTGGCCCTGAGTGATCAATTGCGTCTTTTGCGAAGCGGCCGAACTCTTTGGCGAGCTACCGCTGGATGATGCCGAAGTCTTCAATTCGAACTTCTCGTTCGGAATAATATCTGTTTTTTGACGTTGTTTCGCGGATTGCAATACTGCTTGTATCAAATTCTGACTCTTATCGAGCGGTAGTTTAGTCACTACTCGCTTCACCACATTGCCAGCCGGTAATTTCGCTAATTCCGCAGGATCTATCGTGGTGCCATCTGGATTCATAATAACTTCACGAGTAGTGTCACCCTGTCGGATAATTCTACGAACAATCACTCGTCTGATCTTATGCGTGCCGGGAGTACCGCTCAAGGAAGAGTCTCCATCCTTAGTACTAGGTGTACTAACTGGTGTGCTTCCTTCGTTACTATTTCCTGCAGGTTTCCTCGTCACAATTCTTTTAATCACCTTGATGGTCTTCGGAGTGGACGCTGGAGTCTCTGTCTTATCATTATCTTTGCGATTTTCTTGAGAAGTGATTTGGGATCTTGTCGTAGATGCTACTAATTCCTTAGACTCTTGGTCGACATTCGACTGGTGCTTTAACGGGATCTTGTGTTCCTTGAATACTGAGGCAACGATCTTTTGCACTTGCGCCTCAGTATCATCCACGTGGCTGCTCTTGGGGCTCTCCTCCTTCTGCAATGACGTGAGACCTTTCGAGCTGCTCTGAGAAGTAGTTTGTTTCGTGACTTTCTGCTCTTGAACATCGCGACGCTGAATGGGCATTAACGTCTTAATGGTCTTCTTCACCATGTTGCCATCTTTGCCACGTACGAAAACCACCTTGCGTTCTTCCTTTTCTTGTCTCTCGGATTTCTCTTCTTTGCCTTCTCTGTCCTCCTCGTCCTCTTCTTCCTCCTCACTCTCTGAGGGCTTTGGCGGTTTTGGTAACTTCTTTACAATGTACGCCGGCGGCTCGTAATCATCGTCCCCGTCAGAATACTGATCCTCTTCTTCTTCCTCCTCATCAGAATCTAGTTCAAGATTCTTCTTATTGTCGGGCTGCAAACCGTCCGGGCCCATTTTCTCGCCCGCCTCAATATGCTGCTTGATGTGGGTAACATAATCGGCCCTATTACGACATGATTCCTGACAGACATCACAGGTGAGACCCATACCCGTGCGCTTCGTGTGCGTCAACTGATGCACCTCTAGGCTTTCCTTACGTTTGAATGCCTTGCCGCAGTCCTCGCACACATGGCGCTTCTCCACCGAATGGGTACGCATGTGTCTAGTCAAATGATGCGATAGTAGGAACGTGCGAGGACACAATTTACACATATATGGTCGATGACCAGCATGGGTAGATAGATGCCGAGCCAGCTTTGTGCTGGTATGGAAGGCCTCCTTACAATAGTCGCATACGAATGTTTTATCTTCATTATGCAGCATTTCGTGGCGTTCCAGGCCCTGTTTGTATTGGAAGCGCTTGTTGCAAATGTTACACTGGAACGGCTTCTCTTTCTTGTGTGCCGAATCCTCATGCTTTTCAAGCTCCTCCGTGGTGAAGAATTCGCGATCGCAATGGGGACAGGCGTAACGCGTCTCTTCTCTGTGTACTTTCTCATGACGTTGCAGCTGAGTCAGCCGCGAAAACTGCTTTTGACAAATCGAGCACGTATACGGCTTTTCTTCCGAATGTGTGCTCATATGTTTACTCAGGTCGTATTTGGTGAAAAAGTGTCGGTCGCATTCGGTGCATTTGTAATTGCGATCGCGATGAGCGCGCTGAACATGCAACATTAGAGCCTGACGTAATGGGAACGTACGTTCGCATTGATCGCATGCATGCACTCTGATCTCTCCCGGCTCTAGATTGCTCTCCTCTTTAATATTACTCACTTCCTGTTCACCCTCGCTGCCTCCGTCCTGCTCCTCTTCGTAAAGATGCTCCTCGTCGGCATTCTGTTTTTCATTTTGTCGCTCCCTTTCTCTCTCCCTCTCTCTTTCTCTGGTCTCACGTCTAGTATCTCTGCTATCGTTATCAGAAGTGCGTTGCTTTTTCGAGATCTCGTGCTGCGACCTAGACTCGGCGGGTCTCTTGCTGCCAATCTCCATCGGAGGATCGTTGGGGATGGGAGGGAAGGGTCTCGGCAATACTCCAGACAGAGGGTAGTCTCTCAATGCTTCGTCAGCCTTCTTGCATTGCAACTTAAATTTATACGAGCGGTCCAGATTCCAACGACACATATTGCAGATCATCTGCGGCATCCCATCTGCAGCATAGACCTATTAAAAAACAAGATGCGGTGGATCGTTAGCAACGTGCTTACCTATCAAGGATCCGGAAAGAAGTGACTTCTCGGTGTTGGACGTTCAGGAGTTGCAGGAGAGGTTTCGTTAGATTTATGTAGTTTTTGTATTATAAATTCAAAATTACATATATTATAAATCTTGTAAATTATAATTTACATCTATTAAAGTGTTGTATATAATATAGACACCACAAATATGTATAATATATAAATAAATATACATAATTGCACTATACAATTTTGTGTATATAATATTAAACTTCTTTAATTAAAAAATGCTCATGAAAAGATACAAAAATTAATAAAATATATATTACACTTATATAATAATAATATTATAAAATATGGAATATTTGAACATAATGAAAAATTTGAATACAAATATATATAATATTATTATTTATTTTTAAAAGAACATTATATTCTTTTATATGATACATAATTTTTCTATGTTTTTTTTAAACTTCCATTTAAACAGAATGTGATATATGTATCATACATAACACAATAAAAATATATATAAAATAAAATTTAATACAAGAGATATATAACAATAGAGGAATGAAATGTAAAAAAGAGAGTGATAGTGTTTAACTTAAAATATTAAATATAAAAAAATCTCTTTAATGTATTATTAACAGTGCATTAAATAAATAGGTTCTATTTTTTAATGTATTTATGTTCAAGCCACAAGTTCCTCATCCTAAAATTCCATAACTTTTTCCTAAATTCCAGACAAAATTTCATAATTTTCTCTAATGCTTCTATAATTTAAAATTTTTTATATTTTGATTCCGATTTAGAAACCGTAAAATATTTTGTTGAGAGAGCAATTTAACATAGCAATGTAAATTACTTGTTGCTGATATTGCTTGCGCTTAATTGCTAAGTTGAGTACCTAAATATTCCATCACGCAAAAAAATATTTTGCTGATCCAACTAGAATTATAGCTGTTTTTTATATTTAATAGAAAATCATACGCATAGAATTTAGCACAAATCTAAATTCTATTTCTGTCATTTATATTATTAGATACAATACATATCCAATATCGCAATACTTGCTAGAAATTTATCTATTTTAGCTATTTTTCGTACTTAGATGATTTTCGTTGTAACTGCAAGATCACTTTTTTAGTGCAAAACTGTGTAGGTGTGATATAAACATATTAAACTTTTTTAAAACCAAGAATTTTAATTTTCTAAAAAATTTTTGAAAGTTCCCTGACCATTTTCAATTTTTTTGACATTTCCTTGATTTTCAATTTTGTAGCAAACCTGATTTTACATAAAGGTTTACGCGGTCAATAATATTGACAGCACGCATCAATATTTTTAGTATTTTTATAATTTTACATGATAAGTATATTATTAACAATATATTTCACTTTAAGTTTACATACTTTATTAATTGTATTGTGACAGGGATCCTAATAAAGTGATACTGATGCTCGAGAATCAAGATCTAGATCACTGTCAGTATTCTACGTCAATTCATCAATATTAACCACACACGATCAGTAATACTGGGTGTTTTCCAACAACGTACACAGATGACACAGTGTAACACTATGTTTTACACAGTGTTCTAATTATAACACTGTTACACTGCTCGACAGTGTAAAAAGCTACCCATATAACACAGAAACTTGCAGTAACATTACAGAAATGTTGCAATATTGCAGATTGCGCTGTAATATCGCTGCAACATTGTAGGTATTAAGAATATTTATGTAATTTTCCAGTCATTTAGGAAATTTTACAATCATATTTAAGTAATGTTACATGATTATTCTGGATCGAAAAAAACCCAGCATAATCATGTAATTTTATACAAATATTTTTTTCAGTGTACCAATCAGAATTCTAGTTATCTTAACTAAAATTCTAGCAGATTTGACCAAAAAATTCTGATTCGTCCATTTTTCACCAGAATTACTATTTAATCCAACCAGACCATTTTCTCAGTGTACTATTACTTTTTTTGGGAGATTTTACATATCACTGGAGTTAAATAAACTTTGTAATATAGCAATCTTTCTGTGATAATTTTTAAAGGAGAATTAAAGCTTTATTACTTTTTGTCAATGATGTCACGGAAAGAGGTATCAAACTGATCACTGAATACTACGACAGATTAATTTACGACGAAAATAAAAAACAATTAATTATCCAAGTTATCGGCAAATACCAAAAAATGTATCCAAATATAAATACAAGTACTTTACTTAAACTGCTTCAACAAGAAACTTAACTTGCATAACTTACACAACTTTTTGAAATCATATGAGAAATTCGAAACATCTTGTAAAATTTAGTTAACCTTATAATATTCGATACAATAAATAAATTTATTATTACTTATGTATTTTTTATTCAGATAGTTGTCAATTATCATCGCAATACGTACCCTTGCAACGCTGCTAATTTTTTTCGAAAATTTTATTTTCATGAAGTTTACAGAAATATTGATAGCCATCAGCTGTCAAAAAACTATATTTAAAAAAATTTCCAAGCAAAATTTAAAAGCAATATTAAATTTCTAGGCCTCGCACGTGGCCTTATCTTTATGAGCGGAAAAATTCGGCCGACGCTCTAATTCTTAACAAATTAAAAAATTTTTTTTTAATTTGCTCGAAATTGAGTGAGCTATATACCCATTCTACGTAAATTTGGATTATGATTCAAATAAAAAATTACCGGTCCAATATTCGTTATCGTTATTAATTTTGATTTTTTTCTGCTCACTTCATTGGATCACCAATTTTTAGTTTGGACTATAATCCAAATTTACGCAAAATGGACTTTCAAGTCATTCAATTTCGAACAAATTAAAAGAAAACTTTAAAATTGGTTAAGAGAGGAACCTAGTTTAGAGGGTCAAAATTTTCGATTTTTTTTTTGCTTTAATTTATAGTATTACTCTCAGTAGCGATTAGTAATTTTTCTGGAAACAGTACCCGAGCGGATAGGTGAACTTAAACCAAATCTACCATCGATTCACAGAATTATTAATAAGCTTAACTATCCTAACGCCTATCCTAATGAATATCCTGATCGGGGAATTAACGGAAGGTGAGACATTTCAAAACTTTTCCTTTAAAATAAACTAGCAGTCTTGGTAAAAAGACTACAGCCAAATTTTTCAGTAGTGGGATATTAAAAAGCAAACAAAGAAACGCTTATTGGGTTGAGATACGTTTGAGATACTCAGAAAATATATTCGTAAAGTTTTAGACCGAAATTCGAAATACTTTTGTAGTTACAGCCTGAGAAACAGGTACGCGTCGCGCAGACAACATTTAATTTAAAAGTAGATTAAATTTCACATCCTTATATGTTTTAATCTACTTGAATTTAATTTCATTAACACATATTGAATATCGTTTCAGTTACGAGTGATTTAAATATTATTTACTATTGTATATTAAAACTTCAGAAAATTTCATAACATTTTTAACAGTGTAGTCTTATAACAAGAAGAGAAAAAATATTTTATGTAATAGCAAAAACTCACACAAGTCAAAAGTTGTATGTTTTTTAGAATTAAAAATGAAAGAGAGGAATTCGATAGAGTACATCGCTAATTGGCTAATTCAAAATAAAATAATATCATTTTTAGACCGCGTATGTGAGAGACACAACCGATAAATAAGAGCCCTAAACAGTCGAAGCTAGATCTTAAAATGCTTTTTAAATAATTCAATCTTGAATCACTAAATATGATATATATGATATATATGTACTTGACATATATACCACAAATGTAGTCTAACGAACTGTGCACCGAAATATTTCAGGACTAAACACAATTAAACCACTGTAGTAATTTCGCGAATTAAATTAAATTCTAATAATTTCGATGCTCAATCAGGCATCATATTTCAAAGATATCAATATGCTGAAAAACTGTAAACTTATTGCGAAAAAAGTTTTCAACAGTTCTGTGAGATATATGGTACTTATATCGGCCAACGTCTCACACATATACCCTGAAAGGCGCCTTCCTCAGGTGATAAAAATTGTTTAAAAAATTAACAAATTATTTATATCACCGGAACTCTTCGGAAAGCGTTAGGACACATTTAGAACTACACGATAAGTACCATATATCTCACAGAACTCTTTGAAATCAGACAGCGTCTCATCTTCGTTCCTTCTAGAGACTATTTTTTAGTGAAAAAAATTGTTTAATAATCAAAATAACAATGTTAGGTGTCAGAACTCTTTGTAGAACTATGTATCTTTTCAAATCCTATAAGAAACTGTGGCTGGAAACTTTTTTAGACGAAGTTGGCTTTGTGTGAACAGCCAACTTTGTTGGCGTCTCATTTTGAATTTTGGGTTTCTCGGTTTTAATGGCCGGAACTATTTATTTATACAGAACTATAGAACTATTGAAAATAAACTCAGAACTCTCATTATTTAATGAGTTTCCACCAAGTGAGACGCTATCTTCACACATACACCGACCGATATGAATGGATGTGTGCTATCGGAAAGTACGCTAACGAAATCCTCTCAAAATGAAATAATTATAATAAAAAATTTCGGGGAGGAGGATATTTGAACCCTCAAAATCCCCTCCTTAGATACGCCCATGGACATATTCATAAAATATTTTTGATGATAAAGGAAATTATACATTCTGAGATCTAATTGCTCATTCTCCTTGAGTTTTCTACATACTTCGTACAATTATATCACATGTACACACACGAAAGAATGTACACTTAAGACAAAAATTATTTGTCATTGCAGTGACTTATGTATATAATTTTCTAGTAATTTAGATAACGATAATTCTACATTGATATAGTCTGTATTATGCTTACGCAAAATAATAGCATAATTAATATGTTATTATTACTATATATATAGATTTTGCAAACGCATAACATACAACAGTAAATATCCGTTTCTCAGCTAATAGTCTTCGTAACATATCAGGTAAATATTTAAAAAATCCAAATGTTTAATATGTGAATGTGTTTAACATATATTAATGTGTAATAATTTCTGACCGTAACGGTCAAAGATAGATTTTTAATGCTTAAATAATTCAATCTGAATTACTATATATGTACTTGCATATATAGCCATTCGAATATTTGTAGTCGTTCGAACTGCGCGCCGAGTTGATTTTCCGGACTTATAAACGCAATTAAACTACTGTAATAATATCACGAATTAAATTAAATTGAATCAAACAAATTTTAATAATTTTAATATCAATCTGATATCATATTAGAAAGATGTTAATATACTGAAAAACTGTGAAAAATTTATTGCGAAAAATATTATCTCGGGAGTCGAATCCAGATATTAAGATGATGCCTGATTGAGCATCAAATTATTAAAATTGCTTATCAATTTAATTCGCGATATTACTAAAGTAGTTTAATTGTGTTTATAAGTCCGGAAAACCAATTCGGCGCGCAGTTCGAAGGATTACAAATATGGTATATATGCAAGTACATATATAGTATATATAGTAATTCAGATTGAATTATTTAAGCATTAAAGATCTAACTTTGACCGGTATAAGCATTTCTAGTTCGTATTAAATTAAGCTAGTATATCTAATAGTGTTATAATTGCATTGCATTAGTAATAATTTCTCTCTCTTTATTTTTTATAGTTTATATCAGGAAATCAAGGAAAAACACTGAAAGGAATTCCTAACGATGGCTTCCTTAAAATATGTTGTAAGTTTTTTCAGTAATTATTTAACTGTTATAATTTCTGCACATTAAATTTGTTAAAAAAGTTCCTTTATCTTTATCTTTTGGAGTTTCCTTACAACTTGTTCCTATCTCCTTCGAAATATTCTCTTTCTTATAGTTAACCTTCTGAGGACCGGCATGTTTTTGATCGACTTTTTTATGCCGGTGTGAAGTTGGCACCCCCTTTTGAAAAAATCGATTTCTGTAGGTTTTGCACAGAGTTCTGGCCTCTACGTATTTTTAAACAATTGTTTAATGTCGGCGCCAGCACCCCACCACAAGAGTAAAATACCACGCAACAGCTAGTTTTCGCCTACTTTTTGCTATTTTCCTATTGTTTTGCAGTAGTTCCGACGCTTTCTAGAGGTTTTTATCAAAGTTTCTATTTTTAAAACAATCGCTGGTATTACTTACTCTTGTGATGGGGTGCTGGCGCCGACATTAAAAAATTGTTTAAAAATATGTAGAGGCCGGAACTGTCTCTGAAACCTATCAGAGAACTGTAGAATTTCGTGATAAAAATTAATTTTTGCGATACTTGGGGTGCCACGCGAAGTTGGCTGTATAAATAACTACGATCTGTGTGCTAAAAATTGCAGGTCGTATTTTCCTTACTAATGATGATGCTAGCGCATCATTATGCTAAATCTATGACAGTAAGAACAGATAAGCAAGCAATAGAAAGATGTATGTTACGATATCTAATAAATATGTATATATTTACAGTAAAAAATGCATCAATTATTAATATTCATTTACTTTGCAGATACATCCAATAAAAGATCAGTACAAGGAGAAAATGAAGACGCATCCAATAGAAATGGAGGAATTGAACTAACAATAGATAAACAAGCGGATAAAGGATATAAACAAGAATATCTTGAAGAAAGAGGACTTTCTGAAAGAAGTTTGGAAAAGATAACAAAAAGGTTGTACCAATATCTAAGACATTATAAATTGGGCATTAAGAAAATGGGCATATAAGAGCCAATTATAATAATCATACAATATATATATTACAAATTAACACATAAAATATGTTATGCTCTGTGAATTAAATATACTTAAATAATAATTATTACATGTTTCGGCTTTCCGATTGAGCCATCTTCAGATATTCGATTCATCGCAGTAGTATAGTTAAAATGAGGAACGCAATAATATAAACGAATAATAGTATACAGCCATTAAGTGAGGCCAGATAAATGTTTTATCGAGAAACTTTACCGATCCTGTTGTTTTGAACAGACCGAGATATTGTGGATGCGATCCATTTGACGCTACAAATGCTTCGAAATTTTTTATTGACCAATTAGAAGAAAGAATTTTACTAACTGACCAATCAAAAAATACTTCGAAGCATTCGTAGCATCAAGTGGACCGTAACCTATATGTATATAGCTTTAAACATAATTGCATTTATTCAACTCTTCCGCGATCGCGTGACCGTAAACTTCATTTATAATCTCTGCAGAGTGCAAAGTGTAAAATGTATAAATGTGCGGAATCGTCGCAGCACTCGCAACGCTCGCTGATCATGTATTGCTAGCGTCACATTTGCCTCTTACGCCAAAAATTCCAAAAGGACATTTCCCCCACTCCGTAACAGCGACGATGCCGACGACGTATCTTAATATCCAGATCAAAGTTTCAGATTCGGACTGTGCGAAGTATCTCTGGTCGTAGGACACGTAGAGAAAAAAATAAAAGCACAATCTATTATATTATACAATCAGAGTGTAAGCTGTACCTGTTAAGCTAGCCCCCCCCCCACCAGCGATAAATGAATTCTAATACATACCAAAATTAAGTGCTAATTAGGTGCTGAAGTGCGTAATTAGGTGCTCGAACCGTTTGGCAGAAAAAAAACTAATGGGGAGGGCTAGCTTAATATTAAGTTAGCCGTACCCAATAAAAAAAATCAACATTTATTGCGTAAACAAACAAAACAAATACATCAGAATTAAGTGCTAATTAGGTGCTCCAAGGAATTACTAAAATATTTCGAAAATATATATTATATACAGAATTATATACAGAACTTAAGCGTCAGTCGAACAATCGGCTCACAAGAGAGAAGTGGTCTTAAACAATTAGATGCTCCAACAAATTTGGTACTAAAATATTTGTTTTTTAGTGTTATTTAAAGATATTAAGCGCCAAATTAGGTGCTCGTTCCGTTTAGCAGAAATTCGAACTCAAAGATAGGTCGCGCAGTCGGCTCACAAGAGAAAAGTGGTCTTAATTCGGCACCTAATTCGGCGCTTGATATCTTTAAATAATACTAAAAAAGAAACATTTTAGTACCAAATTTGTTGGAGCACTTAATTTTTTAAGGTATCTTTTCTCTTGTGAGCAGACTGTTCGACTGACGCTTAAGTCTGTACATAATTCTATATATATATAAATTTTCGAAATATTTTTTTCTACCATGGTCTCGCGTTATGACACTACGCTTTGTCTTGGCGCCGAGACACTACCGTGTCTCCTGAGAGATAGTTACTTTAATAACATACCTAATTCGGCACAGATATAAAATAAAATATTGCAGCGAGGATGTTCATACAATATGTTAAATTTTAATTTATAGTGCCGACGTAGAAAAGGCGAAGAGGAAAGTAGAAGGCGATCTGAAGCTCACGCAGGAAGCCGTTGCCAATCTCGAGAGAAACAAGAAGGAACTCGAACAAACCATCCAACGCAAAGACAAGGAATTGTCGTCCCTAACTGTCAAACTTGAGGATAAACAATCCTTATTCGAAGAGTTAAGTCTACAGAAGAAGATTAAGGAATTGCAGGCTCGCATCGAGGAACTCGAAGAAGAGGTGTGTATAACAAAATAAATCAAGAAAAGATTCTTCCCAAAATTTTTAGTGTGAAAGAGGAAAAAAGAAATATTTTAATCAACTATTTTTAAATCGACATTCTTGTCTTAATTATCAAAGTGACAATATATAATAAATTGACTAAAAGTTTTCAGAATCAATCGAAAGACATCAATTAGAATTCGATGATAAAAATGTGTTTATTACTGTCTCTTATATCATAACTATATACTATACATATATTGTAACTGATTGACTATTGATGAAACGATGATGTATATTTTCTTCTTCTAGCTCGAATCAGAATGGACTAAAACTCTAATGTATACCAAATAATACCAAAGTATTTGGATGCAACATTAGGTGCCTGTAAAGGACACTTTATAATTTTCTTGTACTGTATAATTTTGTTGTACTAATATTTAAGTATTATATGTTCACCTGGATTTATTTTTTATGTACTTACGATGTTTTTGTTGGAATACTGGTAAGGTTTACTGCAGTTTTCCTTACTCTCACAACGAATGTTGGTATTCATGTAATAAATCGGCTGCAGACGTAAAAGATAACAAATAAATAAATTTTGTTATTACCATTTATAGTGACTGTATTCTATTTGTTTAATAGAAATTTTCTTCTCTCTCTGTAATTTCTTTCACATTTCCTTCCTCGGTGGTCTAACGATACTTCATATTTTATCGAAGTACATACGTTACTGAAGATTTATAGTGTTTGCTTAGGGCGCATGTGCGACTTTATTCCCACGGTAGCGCTTCAGTGGACGCGTCAATGTCAAGAAGCAACGTAGCGATCTCGTCCGCGAGCTCGAGGAGCATGATGAACGCCTGGAAGAAGCTGGCAGTGCCACTTCTGCTCAGATTGAATTGAACAAGAAACGAGAGGCTGAGCTTAGCAAGCTCCACAAAGATCTCGAGGAAGACAACATGAATCCTCATTGGCCAGCTTTCGCAAGAAGCACAATGATGCCGTGACCGAGATAGGTGAACAAATTACCCTCAACAAACTTAAAGCTAGGTGAGTCTACCAAACTGATTTTCTTTTTCTCAATAAAGAAAAACAGTAAAACATGAACAGTAAAAAAACAAATTGTCTTCTTTTAATATCGAAAGAAATATAGAAATAGTAAATTAAAGTTAGAGAATTTTATTAAGAATCGCCATGAAAAACTAGAGCTTTTCAATGAAATTAACAAAAATTTTAACACCTAAAAGAACCAAAGTCATCAAAAAAAAGAAATAATTATGTAACGCTAAAGTAGATTTCGAAAGATCGACAATTAGATACGAGTTTCAACTTTTCAATTTTCGACTATTAAGGTGCGTTCAGACTATTGAGCCACAAACCGAGACTGAGCCTACATCCACATTATCAAAATGAATATAGGTTCACATTAAAGCTTTGAATGTGGACGTAGGCTTGGCTCGCGGCTCGATAGTCTGGACGCACCCTTAGACTTTCATTGAAAAAAAAAATAAGAAAAACTATAGGACTATAACATAATATTTCGTAGAGCCGAAAAGGATCGACACGACATCCACTCCGAGCTGAATAATATCTATAATAAATTCTATATACGTAAACTTTAAAATATATATATACCTGCATATAAAATTTGCAATTAAATATAAAATATGATAATTATATAAAATTATATATAAAGTATAAAATTATATGTAAAATTATATATGAAATTATATAAAAAATTATATATAATATAAAATATATATTGATTAATTTTCTTTCTCTGCATTTCTTTTATTTATATCACAAATTGTATTTCAAATTATATTCAGTAATAAAAAAATTAAAAATTATTTTTAATAATAGTTGCAAATACATTGCGCTGCAACATTGCTACGACGTTACAGCGCAATCTTGCTGAAGGGAGACATTTTTATGATGCTATGACATTGCAACAATGTTGCAAATACATTGCGCAATCTATTTGCAATATTACAACATTGTAATAAGATATATCTGCAATCATTTTGCAATCTTTCTGTGCTGTATGGGTAAGTACGAGCGTGTAAAATATGTTAATGTTACCAACTTTTCAAAAAATTATTTGGTAGCCGTACTTATTTTGCAATAAAACAATTAAAAATCGCCAATTCTGAATTATAACTTAAATCTAAATAAAAATCATAAACCCCCCTATTATTGATACGTTAAATATAATCATAAGAATAAGAATGGAAGACTACAATGCATTCTAGTGTTACACTATGAAACTAAACTGCGTTCCAACACGTATCTTAGGCCGGTATTCATAGTCAGATCTTATATTTAAGACCGTCTTAAGTTCAGCCTTGAGATGTCATGAACCAATCAGAAAGCCGCATTAGCATCTTAAGACATTACTTAAGACGGTCTTGAAATAAGAACCGACTATGAATACCGGCCTTACACAGTGGAACGCAGTGTAATATTCTGTGTCCTAATTGGAAAAGCTATGTCAGTATTTGTTAATACCAGGGCTCAGTCTTAATATTTTATATTTTAAATAAGTTTTTGTAACTTATTTTATATTTTTTATTTTAAATAAGTCGTATCAGTTATTTTATCGAGCCCTGATAAATATTATATATAATTAATACTGACAGTATTATTGACCGTGTAGGGTCACTTTTTCCGGACAACACACATGTCTAGGAATGCCTAAAAGACATCTTTAAAACGTCTCGATTTTGAACCTTTTATTGTCTGAGTTCAGTTTCCATTAAAATACGAAAAATACTCAATAAATATTAAAGCAATTATAAATATAAACGAATAGAATATTAAAGACAAGAATATAAGGGGAAGTAGCAGTCAGCGCGGTACTTTGTGCGCAAGTATAACAATGGATATGTTCAAAAGTTCATTTTTAATATAAAAGTGTATAATGTCCGTACGTTTCTACTTACTTCAATAGAATATTAATTCATCAACAGATCGTTGAATAAAATCTTTAATAAAATTTTACTTTATAAAAGAAAACAAATGTTTACTTATATTTAACCCGTTTTTTTAATTAAAATAAATCATCGTTACGCTCAAAGGTTCCAACTCCGACAAACTTTGAAAGGAAATAAATCAGGCGGGAAACGCAAATGAAACGTCCTCTCTTTGCAATCGCCGGAATCGCGACGTCAGATCGGCCGGCAATATCGCTACCTATATTACCACACGATCGTATATCAATTCACTTCGTGACACAACAAAAGCACACCCCTCGAGGCAAATCGCCCCTGCCCCCTTCCACTTTCGCGCTACCTAATCAAATCCCTCTCCCCGATACGGAGACGTTGGAGTCGGGTGTGATCTCGCGCGTGTTACCTGCGAGAGGAATTCGACGAGACACCTCCGGCGGTCGATCCCGCCGACGGTTGAGGGTACTCACCTCGATGGCGACGCAAGACATGATCTGCAACGCGAGCGGCACCTGGAACGGCTTGTTGTGGTCGCGCTCATAGATGAAGCTTAGAGGTTCCGAATCCGTTAAACAAAATCGGCAGACACGCCGCGAGCGTAGCGGCGCCGGCCTATTCTCCATGTCTGCCGGCGTCTCTTTTCGCTCTCGCCGCCTCCTTCTCCTTCTCCTCCTCCTCTTCTTCTTCCTCTTTGATAGCGTGTTCCGATCCACTCCACAGGCTCACCGATGCTCGTCCCCGCTCGGCAATTCCGCGAGATTAACCACTCGGAGTAACTCTGCCGCCCGACCACCGAGAGTATGAAATTCGCGGACGACTCGCGCGGCTGCTACTTCGACTCACTCGTTAGTTGCTCGTTCGCCCGCTCGCTTAGCTCGCTCGCTCACTCGCTCAACGACGCCGAGCGTCGGTAA
>NW_017255975.1:2552245-2567453 GCF_001594055.1 Mycetomoellerius zeteki
GCGGGTACGCCGCCACGGCGCTTTATAATGGCGGAAGAACGCGGAACAGGCTGGCCAAACGCGCGTAGAGAAGACGCCGTCGTCTTCGCACAGTGGCGCCGAGCAAATTGTCACTTGGACACGTGGCGCGGATGAGCCGCTCGGTCGATAAAGTGGGGAGCGCGTTTGCCATTGATCAGTACCGGAGTAATCTTAGTGGTATCCTTTCCAAAGAGATGGCGCATCTATTCTCGTTTTTTCGCGCTTTTTGAGCTACTCCATTATTTTTCTTGCATCTTTTGCATATAAGTAAAATAATATATAAGTATATGTATACATGTGTGCATATTAAGGCTTTAAAAGAAAAAATTACAACTGAAATTATTTTTTTAAGCCCATAATAAAAAATTAATTAAGCAATAAATTGAAAAAAGCTCTAAAAAATTATGTTAAATAGAAGCTATTTTTTTTTAAATAAGAATTTAAACATCTATAAAGAAGTGAGAAAAGCAAATTCGCTATGATAATGTTATTCATAAATAGAAACAAATTTTTACCACATTTCGCTTTTCTGATTTTGTACATTTTTTATATGAAGATATATAGTACCTGCAGTTTTTATAAATATAATTACAGGTCGCTTAAAAATATCTAATAAAAAGGAAAAAGGGAAAAGGTTCTCCTCTTTTCTTTCTTACTCTTTTCTACGTTAACGTGTCACAATCGATCTCAGAAAATGACAATGAAAAATAAATCGATTATCAAAATTCTGTGATTTAACTTCACGTGTCTGTTTAATTATGACACTTTTTTTTAGAAAGATGCGCGTTTTAATTTCGACGATATACACATTTTAGATTTTGGAAACGTCACTTTTTTCGAAGTAATTTTACTTGCGTGTGTAAGAAATGTTGCGATTTTTGCACAAAGCGCAACAGCAGCGCAATCGCGAACTCTTCGTCGGGATATCGACACGGACGTGCATATTAAATCGGCGGCGGATCTATTGCAAAGCTTAGAAGTGAATTCTGAACAGGGTTTGTCTACAATCGTTGCGAGAAATCGCCTACGAGATCAGGGACCAAACGCACTAACTCCACCGAAAAGGACCTTGGGGATTCAGAAAATCTTGCATCGATTCTGCGGAGGATTTTCCTCATTAATATGGGTAGCAATTTTTTATTTTTCCTATTATGAACCTTCACTATATTAAAAACAATATTAAATTTAAGTATATACAAAGAGAAAAAAAGAAGAAAAAGAAAGAAAGGATGCACGTGACTTTTCTCTAATATTTACTTTTGCAAATTTAAATTCATTATATATTTTTTATTTAATTTTGATAAATAATTATTTTTTTACTCTTTTTATTCTTTGTAATATTATATTTAAAGATATATAATAATATAATATAAAATCCAACAAAATTTCTCTAATAGAATAGCTTCAAATTTTGAATTTTTTGTATCAGCATTTAATTACTTATCCATTTTTTTTTAAATCATATTAATTCTAAATTAATATTTTTTATTTAATGACATTGTTTTTTTAGTTGTTATGTGTATATTAAATTGCCACAATTGCGTGTGTTTTTTGCATAAAAAATTGATGGTTGACTGATAAGAAGAGTGATTTATTGATTATTATCACAGATATGTCATCAAAAAGATTTTTTTAAGGAAAGCCTTTAAGAAGTTCAACAAAATATATTTAATTTCCAGGTAGGTGCCATTTTGTGCTTCGGCAACTATTTCTTGGAATTGAATACTTATGGTGAAGCTTCCGAGGATCACCTCTGGATCGGTTTAGTCCTGATTGTACTGATCTTGATCACTGGCGTGTTCAGTTACTATCAAGATTCCAAGAGCTCGAGCATCATGGAATCGTTCCAGCAGATGGTACCGCAACGTGCTAAGGTTCTACGGGATAGCGAGAGAAAGGAATTGCTGGCGACCGAGTTAGTGGTCGGAGACATCGTTCTACTGGAGATCGGTGACCGGGTGCCCGCTGACATTAGGATCCTGGAATGTCAAGGTGAAGTATGTCCTGCCACCGTATCCAGCGACTTCTTTCTGTCCTTAGACGGAAAAAAACAAGTCTTTCTTTTCGCGCTAATTCGCGTTCACGACTGACTCGCGACGATTTCTCGTATTGTTTCATCGATAGAAAGTCCAGAGAAGAATTATGTGGAAAAAAAACATAAATGCAGGATTATATATACTGATACATCACTGAAAAGGATACAAAACCGAAATTACAAAATATAAATTTTTTAATTTTTATCAAAACAAATTTTATTTTTTCTCTTTAGATGATTAAATTAATATGAGGATTAAATATCTAATAATTTTTTTATTGCGCTTCTAATTTACATTGTGAACGCGTTAATTAAATTCGTTAAATTAATTAGTTAAATTAATGAAATCTTATAAAAATATAATAAAAATTGTAAATTTAGTTGTACCTATAGTTTGTACAAAATAATTCTGTCATTTTAAAGGTTTAAAAGTCGATAATGCATCGATTACGGGTGAATCGATACCATTGATACGAACGGCAAACATTCCGCAAACTGGAAGTGTTATTCAAGCAAAGAATATGGTATTCTTTTCTACAAATGTTGTCGAAGGTACACTGTTTAAAGAAAAGAAAAATATTTTACCATAATATCATCTAAAGAATTTCTCGCTCTTATAAGCATGAAAAATATACAAACTATAGCTTATAAGTCTTAATTTTTAATAATTTAAAAAATTTATCATTTTCAATATTTTATTTTATTTAAAAAATGTATTACTAAATGACTATTAATCTAGATTTGATGAACAATTTCCGTTGTTAAAAATTTACTGCCAAATTTATCGTAATCAACATTATTGCTACATGAAATATACCTAGTTAATTCTTAGGCAGCGGAAAAGGCATTGTAGTGGCCTGTGGCGATCACACGGTAATGGGCAGAGTGGCCAAGTTAACTTCGAGATTACCGACCCGACCTACGCCTCTTTCCATGGAGATACATCGCTTCATGAAACTAGTTTCATGCTGGGCCATCTTTCTGGGCGTTTCGTTCTTTACCATGTCCATAGCGATGGGCCATAACTGGATCGATTCAGTGTTGTTTCTGATCGGTATCATCGTGGCGAACGTGCCGGAGGGCATCGTCGCCACGATGACGGTCAGCTTGACCTTGACCGCCAAGAGGATGGCCAGTAAGAATTGCTTAGTGAAAAATCTCGAGGCTATCGAGACTCTAGGATGCACTGCCGTTATCTGCAGCGACAAGACTGGCACTCTTACGCAAAATAAAATGACTGTACGATTTATTTCCTCTTTTGCGAAAATCTATTGCAAAAGAATACATAGTATCTATAGATGTTATATTTATTTTTAAATATTATATTTACTTTATAATAACTATATTTATAGCAGAATATATGTTCTTTTATTAACCCCCTACGTGTGTTTTTATCTATTATTCATCTCTGGTATATTCTTTTTGCAATGAGTAGAAATGAGTAGAATTGCGCAGCATTATCTTTTATGTAAATGGTGTTTTGCTTTAACAACATCGATCATTTAACGTTCTCACTTCGAATATACGATTGAGTTCCTGCCATCGCAATTGTGTAACTTCAGGTGCGACACGTGTGGTACAACGGTCAACTATGCGAAGTGATGTCGTCAGACACGTGGAGAAAATATGTCAACGATCCGGGTTTTGAAAATCTGGCCAGAGTAGCGAGTCTCTGTAATCGCGCTGAATGGGCACCAATACTTAAGGATGAACCTCTGTTACCCTTAAATAAAAGAAAAATCCTAGGAGATGCCTCGGATGCGGCTTTATTAAGATGTATGGAGGTCCTTGTGAAGGGAGGAGCTGATTCCTTCAGAAAAAATTATGTTAAAGTAAATAAGTCTAATTAAATCTTTTGATTAAAGTTTGAATAAAAGAATTATATTTAAATTTAATATGCCAGTCGTAAATTTAATTCAATGAAAAATTACCTTCCTTTTTTATCTCTAGTCTACTTCAATATTATATATTACGTCAATTTTTAATTTCTAAAAAAATCTTACTTAATAGATTTTATAGTAAATTATATGTTTAAATTTGTTTTAAACTTGTATTAATATAAATCTTAAATTTGTATAAATTTTACTTTATCCAAAAATTTAAAAAATAATAAAACTGCGTGCATATACAGGGTGTTTCCAAATTAAATGGCAAAACTTCGGGAGCGTGTAGAGGAGTAAAAAACTAAGAAAAAAAGTCCTATAGACATATGCTCCTTTTTGCTTTGTTTCGCAGGAAATCACGAAAAAAGAAAAAAATATATTTAATTTATTATTTTAATTATTTTATTTATAAACTTTTTAATGAAGATTTTGTTCGAAATGTGCACCTCTTGCAGCAATACAAGCATTGCATCTGTCAAACACGGCTCTTGTAGCAGCCAGGCACTGTTCTTGCGATATTCTGTTCGCTGCAGCTACGATACGATTTCTCAAATGTTGCTCTGATTGAATAGGCGAAGAATAAACTTCTTGCTTCAGAGTACCCCATGCATAGAAATCTAATGGCGTTAAGTCGGGCGAACGAGTTGCCCAATGTACTGCTCCTCCACGTCCAATCCATCGTTGTGGGAATTTTCTATCTAACCAGGTTCTAGCGACTCTGCTGTAATGAGCAGGGCATCCATCTAATTGAAACCACATTTCAGTACGTTGTTGTAATGGGATGTTTTCTAAATAGTCAGAAAATTCATTCTCCAAGAAATTTAGAAAACGGTCCCCATTTAATCTTGCAGGTAAAAAAAACGGTCCCACTAAAACGTCGTTCCAAATTCCAAGCCAGACATTAACAGAAAACTCTTGCTGAAATTTGTATTCTCTAACAGACCTGGGATTTTGATGAGCCCATATATGATAATTCCTTTGATTAATTATTCCACCTCTGGTAAATGTGACCTCATCTGACCACATTTTTTTTCGATTTCTCTGAAACGGAGCAAAAACGAGCATATGTCTATAGGACTTTTTTTCTTAGTTTTTTACTCCTCTACACGCTCCCGAAGTTTTGCGATTTAATTTGGAAACACCCTGTATAATTAAGATAAAAATAAAGTTTATTATTGTCATGAATAAAATCATTATTATCTTGGATCTTTAGATATTGGAGATTCCTTTTAATTCGACTGACAAATTTCAAGCGAACATACATTTATTTCACGGCAAGTATTTCGTATCCTTCAAGGGCGCTCCAGAACGTGTCCTCGAACGTTGTTCAACGATAGCGTTCGGTAACGAAACTAAGGCTTTGAACGAAGAGACAAAATCAGCATACACGGAATCTTGTTATATTCTGGCAAACAACGGCGAACGCGTCCTCGGCTTTGCCGATCTCGAACTTTCGACCAAAGCCTTCCCCATGGATTATCACTTCGAGGCCGATCCTCCAAATTTTCCTCTTGAAAATTTAAGATTGGTATTTCTTTAATATTTAATTTTTCTTTACAAGAGAGTATTCTTTAAATTATTATTACTAGGGATTTTTTAATTCAATTCTCGGATTTTAATTTTTTATCAACAGTTATTTTCTAAGCAAAATGTATTTTTTTATTGATAGATCGGTCTAATGGCCATGATGGACCCACCACGGCCAACTGTTCCTGATGCCGTGTACAAATGTCGTTGCGCCGGTATCAAAATCATCATGGTGACCGGTGATCATCCTGATACCGCCAAAGCGATTGCCAAATATGTTGGCATTATTACTGACCACGATGATCATAATAACAACAATGCCAGGAAGCAGGACATTGTGGTGACTGGTACACAGCTACGAGATTTGTTGCCGGAACAACTGGACCAACTGATTAGGCAACATCAGGAGATTGTATTCGCCAGGACATCACCGGTGCAAAAACTGCAGATCGTTGAAAGCTGCCAGCGGTTGCATCTGATTACCGCGGTTACCGGCGACGGTGTCAATGACTCGCCGGCTCTCAAGAAAGCCGACATCGGTATCGCAATGGGCATCACAGGTGGTGATCTATATTTTTATGAAAATATTTTCGTAGAAAAAAATGTGAATATATCAACAGCAAAGTTTCTAAAAGATAAATCTAAATATCCCTACTACTTTTAAGATTAAATTAAATATCATGGAGAATTCTCTCTCGCGCGCGCGCGCGCGCGTTCTTAAATTCTTTAATTTAAGTAAACGATTACTGATACGACGATCTAACTCTAATTATACCTAATTGCCAGGATCCGATGTGAGCAAGCAAGTAGCGGACTTAATACTGCTAGATGACAATTTCGCCTCGATAGTGACAGGCATTGAAGAGGGTCGGCGAATATTCGACAATCTCAAGTCGAGCATCGCATATACTTTGGCGAGCAACGTGCCGGAAATAACACCTTTTTTAGCATTCATTGTTCTCGGGATTCCTCTGCCGGTCGGTGTAATTTGTATACTATGCATCGATCTGGGAACAGATATGTGGCCGGCAGTTTCTTTGGCTTACGAGAAGTCCGAATCGGATATAATGTTGAGGTAAATGTACAAAGCATTTCTTACAGCATACAAAATCATAAAGACTATATCATAAAGAAATATTTGGTTGTTAAAAATTAGTTAAAAATTAGAAGAGTCTATAAATATAAATATTTTAAAAAATCTCTTAGCGGGAAACAAATATAGTTCAAGTAGAGAAGTAAAACTTTATTTCCTCATTCGATTTAATTTGGCCAAATTTTAATTAACCAAAATTTAGTTCCAAGTTTGATTATATAAAGATCTAAAATTGAATATTGGATAAGCTATTAAAATATTTAAATATCTAATCTTCTCTCATTCCTATTTTTTTAACTATCACAGAAAGCCCAGAATACCTCAAAGTGATCATCTAGTTAGCCGAAAACTGATTTTCATGGCGTACGGTCAGATTGGTATTATTGAAGCGTGCGCGGGTTTCTTCACGTATTTCGTGGTGATGGCGGAACACGGTTTCCTGCCGAAACGACTTCTGGGTCTAAGATCAATGTGGGATAGTTCGGTAGTGAACGACTTGGAAGACAGTTTTGGACAGGAATGGACTTATCAACAGCGCAAAGTCCTCGAGTATACCTGCCACACTGCTTTCTTTGTTAGCATCGTGATTGCTCAAATGGCAGATGTAATGGTCTGTAAAACTCGCCGTAACTCATTATTGCGCCAAGGTATGGGTAATTGGGCCCTGAATCTGGGCCTGCTCCTTGAAATCGCCCTGGCTTGTGTAGTTTGCTACGCGCCCTATATGGACCGCATCCTGAAGACGTATCCCTTAAAGCCAGAGTGGTGGTTACTCGGTGTGCCGTACGCTATCATAATATTAATTTACGAGGAATTGAGAAAATGGTGGATTAGAAGACATCCAGGTGGCTGGTGGGATAAAGAGACTTCATATTAGGTGAGATCGATGAAAGACGTCTTATAATCCAAATAGAGATTGAAAAATCCAGTGTCATAATTAATTTGATCTTATTAAAAGTTTCAAAAAATTAAATTTAAAATTGAAATCTAGAAAAAATTAAACGAAATAAATTAAAGATATACATATTTTAATTATATTTATATTTGAATTTAATAACTTAGAGATCTATTAGAGATTTATTAAAGAATGAGAGAAATATGTTCATATTGCATTCCTGAATATTGCAAGATGCAAACAGAACTAGTTTCGTAAATAATAATCTTTAACGCGGGTTTCTATACAGTCGTGACTTCTTGAATCATACTCTGCAAATAATACTTCACCTTTCTAAATAAACTACCACAAATATATCATAAATTATGTGCAAAACAATTGAATAAATTACATTATTAAGATGCAAACATACGAAAATATTTAAATATTTCTGTATATTCTTATTTAGAGATGATTAAAAATAATTTTATATTAATATACATATTTTATTGCTATACATTTTATAATATTTAAAAAATATTATTTTATAAATTATTATTATTATTAATACCACGATTTAAGTTTAACAAAGTAAAAGTATAAATTAATATATAAGCACGTTATACATTATAATTTTTTATTTGGATATAAAGTATTTACTTTAAAAAATTTTTTTAATTAATTTACGTATATTCTTCTTGATGAAACTTAATGTAAAATAATAGTTATCATTGATTAATCGGTATTATCAAACTCCGAAATTTTTATGGAGCAGATACGTAAAGACGAAAACTGGAAACATCGAGGGAAGAAACTGGAATTTCATGTCGTTTTCTCGGAATACTTTAGTATAGCTAAAAATATCTCACAGGTAAATAAAGTTACCAGAAAAACTTGAGATTTTCGCAAGACTGTTTTGAAAGCATATAACTGTTATTGAAAGCACTGCTTTCGTAGCATGTCCTCTGATTTTTATATCCCAGTTTACATTTTGCTTCAAACTGTAATTATTATAATTTAATTTAAAATATTTAGATTTATTAAGATTTGTATTACATGTGATATATGAACAATTATATAAAATTAATAAATAATTACAAGTACACCAAAACGTAATTACAAAATATATTAATTATGCGACATATACACAGGCAAATATTATATATATTAGGGCTCACATTAAAATCACCAACGATTTTGCTGATAGTATTGACACTATTTCAAAATGATTTTTATGAGAAATACATTATTATTAATAGATACGTAAAATTAGTAAATATATATATTGACAAATGTTTATCAATATACAGTTATATACTCAATAAAAACAATGACAGTGTTATGGTTTCAATATAATTTTTTTTTGCATACTAATATACCCAATTTTCCAATGTACAATTTTATATGCAATTCCATACGAACAAAAAATTGATGCAACTGAAAATCATATCAATCAGTGCGTGTCATTGTACTTATGTGTTTATGTGTACATGTAGATGATTGTCGGTTTTCCCCCCATAGATTCTACGTGATCACCAAGTGTTGTAACCCTGGATGAAGTGGGGGCCGCATATAAGACCTCGACGTTCGAAGGGGCCCAGTAGTCTCTAGTCACCAATACGACCACGTTACTACGACTGAATCATTGTACATAGTGACGTCACTCTTTTCCTCTCTTTCTCAATCAGCGTCTTTCTCATCAGGATGAAGACGCAGATCCTTCTTCTCCTGATATGCCTCGGTGAGCTCTTATCACGATCTTATCAGTTCAAGAAACCGAGTAGCTAATAAGATCCGAAATAAATCTGAATTTTCCGATATTCTTTTAAAATTTCTTTTTTTTACATAAAAATGTTATGATAGAATCTTATCTTTTGCAATGTATAACTAGTTTACTTTTTTTATTTATCATTTTAACTAGATAAAAAATTTGCATTGTTAAAAAAGTGAAAACTCTTTAATATTTGCCATATGTGGAATATATACGATGATAAAAATCTATCAAGTATTATATTCATAAATTCGTTTATATACTTAATATAATTTCAATATAAGATGAAACAATTCAAGAAATAAACTTATTTTTTCAATTAATTATGAAATTATGTACATATGTTATATATTATAAAATTTAAAAAATGATATTTTTATTTGTATTTTACATTACATACGTATTTCTATTTTATTCCCTATTTCTTATATTACTTATAATAGTTTAAATAAGTTTTTAAAATAACTTTAAAATAATTAAATAAGTTTAATTTAAAATAATTTAATGCTTTTAATTTAAGATACATATAAGTAAGATCATAATTGGGAAAAAGTTCTGGAAAATTGATGCATCTATTCAAAGTTTTCTATTGCTATCTATTTATCGGAGTCGAAGTCTACTAAGTGCATTTGAAAACTGTTAGGCCGAACCGATTAAGCGACATTTAAGTTCTGAGTGGTCGGCCGAGTATACGTACAGCAGCTCGACCACTTTCTCACTTTCTTCGCTCGCGCTCGTGAGGTCGACCGGCATTTCTTCAGGGACGCAGACGATGTACTGCCTTGAAAACATGCCGAGGGACCAGTCGACCCTCTTATCTTAACACGTTCACTCTTGTCTTCCTTCATTTTCTTTCTCAAATTCACTTTGTTTTTTGCCAAGCAGTTCGTGACATGAAGTAGTTCAAGCAAAATTCGAAGGCTTCAACTCATAAAAAGTTTAATTAAAGATAATGAGACTGAAATTTCATATAATCCTCATTCGATATTTTTTCCCCAAAAATATTTTTCATATATTAGTTACAATAAGAATTGAAATAAACAAATAAACAAATACAAGATACATAAATTATTGAAATACTTTTTAGTCAGTATTGATAAAATAAAGTCTGGAAATTATTAGAATTAAAAATTTAATAAGGATTTAGTAAAGAATTTAATTACAATCTTTCTGTTCTTGTCAATATGCAATCTCTCATTTATATTATCTTTTAATTAATATAAAAAAATTTTATCACACAGGAGCTGTCACTGCTCTGACGAGGAAGCAAGAGGCCGCCGAGCAAAGCCGCCGAAAGGTTGCTTCGGCAACGACGCCGAAGAAACAAGAGCCAGAGGAAGAATACGAGGATGACGAAGAACTCCTGGATCAATGTCCAGAACCCAATGGATATTTTCCAGATGCAGAACAATGCGATAAATATTACGACTGTCGAGACAGCAAAATAACGGAAAAATTGTGCCCTGACGGTCTCGTCTTCAATGATTTCAGCCCGCAACATGAGAAGTGCGATTTGCCATTTGGTATCGATTGTACAAAGAGACTCAAGCTACGTAAGGGAACTCCCTATTTCATCCTTTATAAATTATATATTATGATTCACGAAATAGATCAAATTGTTCGGAAAATATTATTTAAAACATTTTAACATGTGTGTGCATCTTTTGAATGATATACAAGTTTCGTAAAATTTATTTTACATAATGATTTGCTTTATAGTAAAAAATTTTATTTTTTCCATTTTTAGTTATTTCATTTTTATACATTTTTCCATCCGTTTATTGTAGAAAAACCACAACCATCACCACACTGTCCTCGCATGCACGGCTACTTCGCTCATGAGGACCCCAGGAATTGCAATACCTTCTACTACTGTGTGGAGGGCAAATTTAACATGATCACTTGTCCGGATGGTCTGGTTTTCTCCGAGAAGACCGGCATCTGCAATTGGCCGGACGAGGCACAGAAGAAGGGCTGTGGTTCCCGCGAACTCTTCAACTTCACCTGTCCGAAGGTCAACGAGTCGGTGGCCGCGACACATCCGCGTTATCCCGACACTGAAGATTGCCAATATTTCTACGTATGCGTCAACGGTGAGATACCGAGGCGAAGCGGATGCAAACTCGGCCAGGCGTTCGACGAACGCAGTGGAAAGTGCGACTGGGCCAGAAAAATACCCGAATGGTAAGAATTGTATAGCAAAACTTGGATTTTCTTATAAAGAAGCATAAAAATAGACAATATATATAACGACGTTTCATTCAAAAAATAAAAATAGGCAAAATTATATATTATAAATAATTATCGTTATCAATATAACAAAAATGATCTTTCTCACCCTTTTTGTAAAAATAATGTAGATCTTTTGTATAACAAAAGTACTTTTTTATAATTAACAAGTTTATAACATTCATATACGAGAAATATATACAGGGATTTCAAGTATTTTTAATAAAAAGTACGTTTAAATAAAAACATTAAGTTAAAATTGACAGAAGAATTTAATCAAATATATATTATAAAGATGAAAACGAATAATAAAATTTAGATCTCAATTTAAATTATTATACATAAAACTTGAAAAAGCCCAAAAATAGAGATTTCTTTTTATAAAAAAAAAAGAAGAAAAAGTTAATTTTTTAAATTTACGTATTCCTATTGCGTCAAATCTATCAAAAAATTAAGACAGTTTAATTTGATCAGTTGACGAAACTTCTTTATCGTCCCATTTATCATTAAATATATGTCTGAAGTGCAAATAATTTAATTACAGCATAGACTGGTATAAGGGTCAGTTGACTGACGAAGAATTAGACGCCTTAGAGAATCCACCACCCAAACCCAAACCTAGCGGTGGACCAAGCAGAAGAAAGGGCAACAGACCAACCATATAGAGTCAAAATTTTTTTAGATTAAGCATATAGGTTTTAAGTCTTTTTATTTTTAAACCGCTTTATTGTATAATAAACTTATCTTTACTACAAAACACACGTCTTTCAAAATATATTTCGTCGCAAATCCTATCTTGGAAATAATTTGCTTAGACGAATAATAAATTATGAACTTGGCTTTAAACAATTTAGAAAAAATAAACTATTAATTCCGAAGGAAATTATTTAAAGTCCTGACAACAAACTATTTTTACGTTTTCATTTAATAGCATTATATTATATTACTATTATTTTTTATTATTAACGTCTGTATATTAACATTTTTGATTTTTTTATTTTGACAGTCATACTATTTCCGTTTCTCACAAAATCGCGAGATTTTCTTAAAATCGAGAATCTGAACTCTTTCGCAATAAATTCAGATCGTGTGTTAAATTTGCTTGAGCGGTGAAAGTATTATGATATCGATTGACGCGTTCCTTGCATTTTATGGGAACCATTTCCGAAATCCAGCTCTAGCTAGTAATACTATCTAGTAATTTTCGTAAGCCTGAAGATCATGAGACAAAGATCATTTTACGTAAAAGAGAGACATATTAGAATGCCAAACTTCATGAAATAGCAAAAATCTCCACTAATCGTAATATTAAATTATTAATAAGCAATAAAAATAAATATATATAATATAATATAATAATACATTAGACGTCAATTAATGAATTAAAATTTATTT
This sequence comes from Mycetomoellerius zeteki, assembly GCF_001594055.1. Lineage (NCBI taxonomy): Eukaryota > Metazoa > Arthropoda > Insecta > Hymenoptera > Formicidae > Mycetomoellerius > Mycetomoellerius zeteki. Next base: position 2,565,074 of record NW_017255975.1, read on the forward strand.
ACTTTATTAACGGAAGTTATTAACTTAAAACTAAGTGAAATTTAAACGGATAAAGAATAAACTATGTATCAAATATTACAATTTTCGCTTTCCCGAAGAAAAAAACATCCGAAGACGTTGCTGAAGCGTAAATGAGAGCAAAATGGGAAGAGCATCATCGTACATGACGAAAAAAAGCTTGTAATTGATTCAATGTTGTGACTGCAATGAAATATAGTATTCTATCAAAGATCTTTAAACCTTATTTAAATAATTAAAATAAAAAAAAGTATATGTATTAGTACTTTTAATATATAATCATTTAATATACAATCATATAATAATATAATCAATAAGAAATATATTTACATTTCATATTAATACTGAAGTAATTCTAATTTTTTATTATATAATTTTATACCAAAGAAAGAAAAAGTAAATAAAAGATTATAAAAAGCAAACAAATAATTAAATCTGAGCACATTTAAAAAATATTTTATAGTCTTGAATATTTTATATTTTACAACACTTTTTTTTATATAAAATATTTTATAAGATATATATTGAAAAAAATACTTATGTATAAAATTTTGTTTTCTATTAACAAAAACAAATTTTTTAATTTAAAATTTGTATTTTAGTTTAATAGTTGACGATACAGAGATTCATATCTCAAGTTTGTTACTAATATTTTACTAAATAAATAAGAGAATACTATGACATTGGACAGTAACATTGTCGCAGAAATCAGTTTTTCAGAACAATCAAAGCGAGAGCGAAGGTGAATGTTAAACGACTTTTAAAAGAAGAAAGCCTAACAAAAAGCTCTCATTTCCTGGGAGTCAGTGATGCGTAATTTACTATTCTTCATTTGAAGTCGTTCGTTTAGAAATGCGGATAAATGATTCACCAAGACGTTAACGCTTTCTTAGGTTTTTAAAGTATTTGCTCTCTTTAGCTTTTCGATTTTTCCAAGCGTTACCAAATTTGTGAATATTTAATGAAAATAGTATTTAAAGAAGTGCAAAACCGTCTTTTTTATATTATTTTTATATTATAGTATTTAATTTTTTATTGCATCTTCTTTTTCTTAATTGTACATATATCTAATTCATAATTTCATTTCATTTCCTATATATTTCTATTTGCTTAATTGTATTTCATAGCGCAGTAAATGTCATACTGCTCATATTGAAAAATTAATTAAATCCTCTCAAATGAGAAAGACAATATACTTAAAATATTGGCGAAATTTCCTGGCATTTGCTCGTCATGGTAATTGCGAAGCAGCGCGATTGTGACGTGTATTTTTCTCATCACAGAAAAACGGAATGAAGGATATCGAAGTGAGAGGAGAGAGAAGAGTAAAAGTTTCCTCTCTTTCTCTCTCTTTCTCTCTCTTTCTCTCTCTTTCTCTTTCTTTGTCCGTGATCTATCTTTTCGATTTTCATTCTCGACGAGTGTCCGTCGATGAAAAGTGACGGCGAAAGTGGGATTTGCGTGAGGAAATAGTGGGGATTCGCAAGGTATACCCAGCCGACGAGTAGCCGAAGAGCTGCAGTTTCGCGAGGGCGACCTCGGGCCATTTCAAAGAAGGACTAAAAATTAAATAGCTTAATTTAGCCGTTTCCGCCCGTTTCAGTGAACCTTTGTGCGACCTAGGATCATCCTGCGACGGATCATCCGACAGGAAAGCACAAGCAAACCGGAAGAATGTTCACGACCGGAATCGTCACGCTGTTAAGCGCAATCGCGCTGACACGTAAGTATCGATTATTCGTTTAAAAAGATCAAAAAGAAATCAGAAATGATAGAAACGTTCTAAAGAACAGGTCTACAAAAAAAGTTCTCGTATAGTTAAAGATCTTTGAAAATGCTCTTTTGCAATATTAAAATTAATTACTGCTATTCTTAAAAAATTAATTATTAAATATCATATGATGAAAAATTAATTATTAAATATGACGTAAATATTATTATAAATTATTATATTTATTTTTAATAAAATTAATAAAATTAGTTATAATATTATCTACTCTAGACAAATTTAAATATAAATCGGATGTAAAATTTTGTAAAAAGAAGTAAAATAAAAATTTATTAATTATGTAAAAGAAGATACTAAATACGTCTTATAGATGCGTGCTTCGTTCTTTAAATTAACATTCTCTAAATTAACTTTACTAATTATAGTAAGAGAAAAATAAGAATATTTTATTTATCTTATTACATAAATATTTTATATCAATTATGAAATTAATATCATCGATATTGCAATATTACTTTACTTTCTAATTTTAATTATGTTTATATATGTAGTTAGACACAATTATATTGATTTTTTCTTTCAATTTGAATAACGTAGATTATATTCAAACCTTCAAAAATTTAAATACTTTTT
>NW_017255975.1:2567619-2579436 GCF_001594055.1 Mycetomoellerius zeteki
CCCAGCCGACGAGTAGCCGAAGAGCTGCAGTTTCGCGAGGGCGACCTCGGGCCATTTCAAAGAAGGACTAAAAATTAAATAGCTTAATTTAGCCGTTTCCGCCCGTTTCAGTGAACCTTTGTGCGACCTAGGATCATCCTGCGACGGATCATCCGACAGGAAAGCACAAGCAAACCGGAAGAATGTTCACGACCGGAATCGTCACGCTGTTAAGCGCAATCGCGCTGACACGTAAGTATCGATTATTCGTTTAAAAAGATCAAAAAGAAATCAGAAATGATAGAAACGTTCTAAAGAACAGGTCTACAAAAAAAGTTCTCGTATAGTTAAAGATCTTTGAAAATGCTCTTTTGCAATATTAAAATTAATTACTGCTATTCTTAAAAAATTAATTATTAAATATCATATGATGAAAAATTAATTATTAAATATGACGTAAATATTATTATAAATTATTATATTTATTTTTAATAAAATTAATAAAATTAGTTATAATATTATCTACTCTAGACAAATTTAAATATAAATCGGATGTAAAATTTTGTAAAAAGAAGTAAAATAAAAATTTATTAATTATGTAAAAGAAGATACTAAATACGTCTTATAGATGCGTGCTTCGTTCTTTAAATTAACATTCTCTAAATTAACTTTACTAATTATAGTAAGAGAAAAATAAGAATATTTTATTTATCTTATTACATAAATATTTTATATCAATTATGAAATTAATATCATCGATATTGCAATATTACTTTACTTTCTAATTTTAATTATGTTTATATATGTAGTTAGACACAATTATATTGATTTTTTCTTTCAATTTGAATAACGTAGATTATATTCAAACCTTCAAAAATTTAAATACTTTTTGATATTTGAATGAGTCGAAAGGAAAAATCAATATAATTGTTTAACTACATATATAAACATAATTAAAATTCAAATATAAAATAATATTGGAAAAAATGTCGATGGTAATTTCATTACTAATATAAAATATTTATATCTCTCATAATATAAGGCAAATGAAATATTCTTATCTGGAATTGCAATAGGAGTAAAGAAAGAAAATGCGAAACAGAGTAAGTTCAGTGGAAATATCCGTTAGAATTAACGAGGAGACAGTACGAGAGCGAACTTTCTAAATCGTAAATGTCAGTTTTCTCGTTCGGCGAGTTGCATAAGCATAGTCGTGCGCAGTCAAGACAAAATTACGTAATGAACGACGAAATAATGTCGATCCAAGAATTCGACGGCAGGTCGGACAAGTTCGATCACCTCCCTCTACCGGAAATGCCACATCGATTTCCGCCTGCGGTAAGACCGCGGTAGTATTATCGTTGGCAACATTACAGACGCCGCGTTCAATTGCCCGAACAAGGACGGCCAACACGAGGACAGCAGGCAATGCGACAAGTATTACGAATGCATCGACGGCGTAGCAACAGAGAAGCTGTGCCCGGACGGTCTTGTGTTCGATCCCTTGAATCGCAAGGTCAACAAGTGTGACCACGTCTTCAATGTCGATTGCGGTGACCGTCTCGAATTACGTAAGATAAACGATATTTCGTGAAGAACCATTTTGAAAATCAATGCATTCGTTGCTGACATCGAATAAAATTGCTAATTTAATAATTTTGTTTAATATAACATCTGTGGAATAATATTATCTTTATTAGAATAATTATTAATTAAATTTTTCTTGTTAGGAAAGTCTATTTTTATCTATTCATATCTATGCAATAAAGCGCGTTTTGTATATTTGATATGTCCAATTGAAATACAGTACCTATTCATTCACGTTAAAATATCGAATATAAATTACGATAATAAAGCTGCACGATCGATTAATTGATTGTCCTCATTAATAGAACCTCCACAGCCGACGAAGAAGTGTCCGCGACGAAACGGTTTCTTCGCGCATCCCGACCCGACAGTGTGCAACGTCTTCTACAATTGCATCGACGGAGAGGCGATTGAAATCACCTGCACCACTGGGCTGCACTTCGACGAGTACAGCGGAACTTGCGTGTGGCCGGATAGCGCTGGTCGCGAGGTGAGAAAACTCTTATTCTCTAAAATTTTTAGAGTGAATTGTCACTGAAGAATAAAATCTCACTCTTACAGATTGAAAATTGAGCCAATCTTTTCCAAGACTGATTCAATTTTCACTCTTTGGAATAAAACTGTACTCCAAAGAACTTACAGAGTATGCTGAAAAAGTTTGATTGCATTAATTGGAATTCTGGTTGAAAATGTATAAATCAGAATTTTCTGGTTGAATCTATTCAGTTAATTCTAGTTAAGATCAAAATTCTGATTTATGATCAAAATTTTCTGGTTCGTCTATTTCAACCAGAAATTTTTTTCACTGTAAGAAAGAATTATTTTATTTTACCGATTACGACACGCGGTGTTACAATAAGTTAATTGCATTAAAAGAATGAAATCTTGATTTTTACATTGTACATGTACACGTAACGTAATCGTATTCCGCATGTAATCCTAGAGTTACCCCGACGGAGGTTTAGAATAATTAATTCGGAACTGTAACAAAAGCTATGAACTTCCCCGAAGTTAAATCTTTAATTGAGAGAAAGTACGCACTTCTAATACACCCCACAGCGCATGTACTTTCTCCTAATTACAATTATCGTCGGATGGGTCTCAGATATTTCCTTGCAATTATAGTGGGAACTTAACGATGTAATTCTGTTAGCATTTGAACTTAGAAGTTAGACAAATAACGTTCAGGAGATGCGAGAAACGAAATTCTAATCTTCTACTATATACAATATAATTTTCAATTAAATTTTTAAATACCATAATTATGTAAAATGAAATTATGTAAAATAAAACTGAAGACTATAAATTAGAAGTTGTAAAAAACAGCATAAAAAAATTAGAATGTCTAATATTAGGAAACGAAAGAAAACATTTAATCTAACGAAGAAAGGCCAATCACAAAATTTTTCGAGAAATCGTTAAATTAAATTGAAATCGATGCAATAACACGATAACGCAGAAATGTGCTGCATGATGCAGGGCTGCGGAGTCATGGGCAAGAAGCTGCAAGACGGCTTTGAGTGTCCAAGTGAGACTCAGGTTGACAGCAGAGGCATGGTGATCGATCATCCTAAATTTGCGCATCCCGAGGACTGTCAGAAGTTTTACGTATGCCTAAACGGTGTTACGCCGCGTGAACAAGGTTGCAGCGATGGCACCGTCTACAATGAGGAGCAGCAGAGGTGTGATGCACCTGAGAACGTCCGTGGATGGTACGAATTGATTACGAACTATATTATTCCGTCATTTTATTTTCATATTAACGATCTAGCAATTAATATAATCACCAAAAGATCAAATTAGAGTAAACATGTTGACATCATTCGAATACATTTCATGCAGACACATATATAATTCTGGTTGTACCTACTCTTTGAACGTCATAATATATTAAATAAGAAAACTTTAACAAACTCACTCGGTTAATAAGCATTTTTAATATTATGTGTTCAATTTAATTAATTTTCGATTGTAAATTTTAATTTTTAAGATTTAATTTGCCTCTCGCTATTTGTATAACAGAATTATTAAGATTATTTTATTACTATTATTATTGTATTATTATTATATTATTATATAGTTGCGTTTTTATGAAATCTTATTTTGAGTTAATTAAGTACTGTCGTGCTTAAAAAGTTCGGGGAATTTAATAAATGTCGTTTACCTTGCAGCGAGGATTGGTACAAGGACGAGAAGCCGTAAGGAAATCGTCCACGCTCATCTGTCCCGCATCGGGACGCCGCACATTCACTTTAATCACGTGTCACCTCCTTCGCCCAGCGTGTAACTCCATGTGTGTGTTTAGCCATTTGAATGTCTTGGAATACATTTTATTTTTACTTTATTAGTCTTCGATTCAGTTAATCGAAACCTGATTTCCTTTCCCTAGTTTCCTATTAATTAAAATGCCCCGGACTATAAAATTGAGATAACATTTTTTTTTAAATCATTAAATTAATTTATTTATGTAATGAAAAGAACTTATAGTATTAAATTCGATTCGCATAATTATATATATAAATATATAGGTATAACCCAAGAAATTTTTATTATAAATTATAAATATTTTATCACGGAAATATTTAAAAATTCATTATGTGTTAACAATATTATTTATTTCAACTGTTAAGATACATATAGACCTCATAAAACTACAGATATTTCTTTTCTTTTTTTCACTTTTTGGGTTTCAAATAAAATACAATTTATGTTATATGGCAAATAAAAAGAGAAAAAGAAAGGTGCTATTATTAAAATTAATGGACTGACACCATTAATGAAATAATTTTAATTTTTCTCAAGAGAAGTTAATGATGACTCAGTTGTCGATCGATTCTCGAAATTCAAGGAACTTGCAAAAGGCCTTGAATCATTCTCGTTATGAGATCAGTTGACTATCACTTTCTCCTGAACTGCTCTCTTGATTCTCGTTCTACAATTCACTTTCTCTCTCTTTCCTTCATTCTCTTTCTGGTATTGCATCGATTATACGAACAAAATACGAACGAGAGATGCGATTACTCACTCTACTTTCTCAAATGTTTGTTAACGGCAAAGTAAAAAGCCAAAGAAGAAAAAAGTAAAAATCCTTAAGATACATAATAAAATAAATTTAAAATCCATATAAAAAAAAGAAAAGAAATATTAGAAATAAATCATTATAATTTAGCAAAGCGTTACAGAAAAAACACTTTTATCTTCATAACACATTAGATTAAAGAAATACCGTTACTTTTTCTTGGCGAAAGATCAATTTATTTCTTTTGCGTGGCAGGTAAGTTGAGTTTATATGCACAGTATTCTCTTTCTCTCTTTCTCTTCTCTCTCTCTCTCTCTCTCTCTCTCTCTCTCTCTTCCATTTAACTTTCCAATTCACGAGCGTCTGTCGCAAATGCCACTTGCTGAACGCTTTTTGAAGACTAAATCTACTCGTTCAATAAAAATTGAATTCTGCACTTTATACAACGTGGTGATATTCATTTACTGCAATATCTTATCATTTGCAAATATGATTTTATTTGAAAATAACGCAAGAATTTTTTAACAATATATATTAATACTATTATAAAATTAAATTACATTTTACAGTCTCTCATTTATATAACATATGCATTTCAATTATTCCTAAAGATCATACTTCTCTTGTTCAAGTTATGAAATTATTAATGCAATTGGTACATTAAATAAATAGATAGTTTTTACATTATATAGTTTCTACAAGATCATTATTTTTGTTTTCTTCATAATAATGCACAGCTGCAGAAAGGTAATTTTGGATAACTAATTGATATATAAGTGCTCAATTAATTTGCTCTATTAACTGCTCTATTAAATAAACAAATAGATAATTATCTCTCCTCAAACTCTACGAAAGTCCACGAAATTTCTCGTTCCGCTTTCAAAAATATCTCGGACTAATAAAATTGATCGGATACTTAAAGTAAACGTAACACGGCAGCCGCGTTTGCAATGCGAATTCCAAGCGTGAAGTGAGGGATGCAAATCGCGAAATGGTAGCACAACAGTAACGACCCGGTCTCGCCGTCAGTACCCGGAAATGTCCGGAATTTATATGCACCGATAATAACGCAATGCAATAAAACTTGCGTCTATGCATCCAATAGAATGCATGTGACGGGAGAAAAAGGAACAGTGAGACCATTGCTCGCGATCAGAAAGAAAGAAAGAGAGAGATAGACAAGACTTTCGGCGAAAGGGGGGCGAAGCCGGGAGGAGGGAGGGTCGGGAAATGTGCAACACAGCAAGGACCCACCAAGGTGGTGGTCGAGACTGTCGAGTGAAACAGAACCCGTTTCAAATCCGCAGTCACGTTTTATCAGCGTTACGACGCACTGCAGACGAAGTCAAAGAAAAGAACGAGGAAGTTAAAGAAGAAGAGGAAGGGAAGAAAGGGAGGAGAGAAAGAGAGAGAGAGAGAGAGAGCCTCCTCAGGACAACAGCTTCAAGTCAGAGATTTGAAAGACTTCGCGAATCTCTTTAGGATTCTCTTCAGGATGTTGGAAGTGGGAAAGCATGTGCTTCTTCGTGGTCTTCTGCTGTTGGTAATTCTGGCGACCTTGAGCGGAGCTCAGTTCCGGTGTCCAGAGCCTAAGGGTTTCTTCCCCGATCCCGAACAGTGCGATCTTTATTACGCCTGCGTGGATGGTCAGCCTGAGGAGAAACTCTGCAAAGATGGACTCATCTTCAGGGATGATAATCCCAAGAAGGAACTCTGCGATATACCGGCGAATGTACCTTGCGGCGACCGCACACTTTTGCGTAAGTTCCGAATTATTAAAATCCTCTAAACTTATTAAATCTTTCTTAATTATTACATCTAGATTATTACGATTATCATGAATTAAAAGAAAATTTGTGATCCTACCATTTTGCTCTTCAGATTAGAAATTAATGTTTTAAATTATTATATGCCAATCTCAAATAGTTTCATACATAAAAATATTATTTGCTATTTACAGAGAAATATCTTTATTGTTATCTATATCATTAAACTCATTCAATTTTATATTTATACTATTTTAAAATTGAGAGATTTTTCATTCGAGAAGGAAATTCTTTCCAATAATACTCGAATAAAGGAATTATATATAAGATTCTTTTATACTTCATGTATATTCTCCTCAGCTTGACAAACTAGAAGAATGGCAGATTAAGCAGTGTTGTAAAAATAGAACTCGATCATATGAACCGGTTTTTAGACGAATGGAATTCTGTCTCGGTCTTTTTCACGTTTTTTCACGTTCAATCGAATTCTGTCTCGGTCTTTTTTACGTTTTCTCATAAGTAATAATAACATAACATGATCATACAAAGAATATTTTAATTAATTAAAGAAAACTTTAATTAAAGTTTGACAAAAATCTATTAAAAAATAAAATAAACCGCAAGATAAATTTAATAAAATTATAACCAAATTTATATTAAAAATATTTTGTATAATTTTTTAAATTTTTGCTGTAGGTATCTATATTAAACATTCTAATGATTAAATGTTTAATTTAATCGCTAAAACAAAAAAAATAAATTTTATTTGTAATTGTTAATTTCAAGATAAACCTGGATCTAAAAACACATTCTATTGTATCACAATTATAAAATAATTAATGTACATGAAACTAATTATATATGCACTGGTATTATACGTATAATAATATATTATATAATTGAACAGAGGAGCCGCAACCAAGCAAGGGCTGTCCGCGGGCAAACGGCATTTTTAGCCACGAGGACCCGACTGCGTGTGACCGTTTCGTCAATTGCATTGATGGAGTAGTGCAAGTAGTACCCTGCCCGCCCGGACTAATCTATGAACCCAAGATGTCAAGCTGTGTCTGGCCAGCAGACGCCACTCGTCTATGCGAGAACGTAAAACGCGATGTCCTGGACGATGGCTTTGTATGCCCGGACGGCGACGTCGCCGGCCCGTCCGGCAGAATCCTGCCACATCCCACGTATCCGCATCCCGAGGATTGCGCCAAGTTCTACATCTGCAAGAACGGTGTAGTACCGCAGAAGGGCCAATGCGAGCCCGGCACGGTGTATAATGAAGACAGTTTCAGGTGCACGGAACCAGAATCCGTGCAGGGATGGTGAGCTTTTTTCTTTTCTTTTTTTATATTCTTTCTATTATTTATATTATACATACTGAGTAACTCTCTAAAATATTAAAAATTATAAAAATAACTGAGAAATTGACCTTAAATTTATAAGAGAATCTGTACAAATTATTTGTATATTTTTGTTAACAGATTCTCTTATAAATTTTAAGGTCAATTTCTCAGTTATTTTTATCTTTAATTCTTTGTCAATTATAAATGTCGATAATTGCTTGCTAATTTCTCTGTTTGTTTTTAATATTCTTCTCTAAATTTCAAAATTAGGCTTACTTTGAAAAATACATCAAATTGTTCTTTATAACAAAATGCAATGTTTCAGCGAGGACTATTACAAACGTAAGAATTGAGTTGGAGAAGCGAGGATGCCGCAGTTAACCGCAACGTGTGTAATGCTCATTTTTTTACTCATAGGAACAATAAATGCATGTGATATGCATGCTTACGTAAAAGTCGCTGCATGATCTTTGCGAGAGCGATCGCGCTTTCGCCCTCCCCGTGACGAATCACTACCCCTTTCTCCTTTTACGTAAACAAATTTGCATTCGGAAAATCCGTAATAAAGCCGTTGTCGGTTGCGGATCATTAATCCGCACCCGCGAAAAGAAAACCCCGCGGACCGACAATATCAAGTTCTATATAATATCTGTTAGATAAATCCTCCGCTCGAACCGGTCCGATTTTATATAATTATCGATTATGTCGAAATTTTATTGTAAAAGCACGTGAACGCAAAACAGTCGCTCGCAATTCCGCGATTAAATAACTTAAGGAATGAAATTTATTTATTATACTCTAATGGGGAAATAAGTCTTTCACTTTGAATACTATTTTTACTGTCTCTTAGTAACACCATTTTTAATAAATGTAAGAATTATATGTTATTACTTAATAATTATTTTAGTATATTTTACGTAGACTGTGGCCAAAAATCTGTTTACAAATTCTTCCACAAATTTGAAACTAATAAATCTAAAATTTATTTTAATTAGAGAGAGATTTTTAAAGTTTAGTCAAAATTTTTTAATTGGTTATTAACTGTTTTTGTAATAAAATTAAAATTTACTTAACGTAGTGACGTATTGCTTAAACATAAAATTCGATATTTATTTTAGTTCGTCTAATTATATATAATAATAATAATAATAAAACTTAAATTCTTCTAGTTTCTGAAGATAAAAGTAATACTAAAAAAACTAATATTTGTATTAAAATATATATACTTAATGGAGAATATTTTTATCTTTTCATCTTATTAAAAGTGTTAAAAATGTTCATGCAAGTTCTATCGTGTGTGAGAAGTATACAAGATAAAAAAATAATAAAATTTATAAAATAATCAAACAATTGCAAAACATTTGATTATTTTACAAAAAAAAAAAAATTACAAAAATGATAATATTAAATACTTCTCTTAAACCCTAAAAAATATTCTTAACAAAAATAATTTAATTATTTAAGCTAAAGATGTGAAAAAGTTTCAAGTTTCCTAAAAATAGTATTTTTAATAAAGCACAATGTACTATTATCAGAAAAATGTTAAGAATATAAAATAAATAAGATTCTTTTGTATTTAAGATTATTTTGTAATAAGATTAAGAATTATTATTATTAAATATAAAGAACACCGTTTAGTTTTACATCTATTTAAGTTGAAAGAAAAGAATTTATAAGTAATATAATAGTTCAAAAATTCAAAAATTACTTTAGTAAAGTATAACAATTATCGAATTTGTTCATTGATATAATACATTCAATATTAACTGCTAGTATCGTATAAGTCAAATCGTTAATATTTATCGTGTATTACAATGAGCATGACTTTCTCTGACACGAAAGATTGCACGTCGAAAACCTCCTCACTCCACAATACTCCAGAATACATCGCGAAATACACTCGCAAAATCACTTCTTCGAACGCATCCTGGATTTCACTCCGGCGAGTCAAATGTCAGCGTGAGAATTAATTAACCCATTCATCATAAGATTACATTGCAACATCTGACGTTATAGATGTTATGCCTTCAGTCGCATTTACTTTTGAGAACTTTTGGGAACTTTTGAGAACTTTTGAGCACTTTAATAAAAACAAAGCCAAATCAATTATAACAAATTACAAAATAAGGATATTTTGTAGTTTATCATATTTGCTTTACAATTTTCGTTGTACTGACATACTGAAAATTTATTTTACTTCTTATATTTTATATATTTTCGAATATATTGAGAAAAACTACTTATATAAGAACTACTTGACGATTTGGCGAGATTTACGGTGCACAATAAATAATATACCACGAGCGAGTTTTCCGAGCTAATAATTTCTCTTCATTTGGCTGATACCAACCTTTCTCTTTACATAATTCACGAAGCGCTCGACGAAATATATCACAATTTGCATTTTGCTTGCAATGCGAAAAATTCGATAAGAATAAATTTTCCGTTCCTAGCACGTTTATAAAGTATAAGCTAAAAAATAGAATACGATATAAAAATATATAATACTAATGTAAAAAATAGAACACGATATATACAATGTAAATACTTTCTTAAGGAAGATAAAATATGTATTTTCTTTTCTTTAAATATTTATCTATTACTTTATTATCAATATCGATAGAACGAAACATAGGATATCACACAACTTCTTTAACTAAACAAGATATATATATATACATATTAATTATTTTTCTTATGTTTCTCTAATATATTTATATTTTAGAAACAATTGGTTCATAGAAAGTCTAAACTAATTAACTGACCGTCATCATGACGGTTTTCAATTCGAACGTCTGATCGATCTGTCGACTTGTCTGCTCGCCTCGACTGCTTTCACTATCCGGCAATCTGGTCCCTCCTCCCTGGGACCAACGTGATGGGTCTTGCGTAAGGCTGGCTAAGAGCCCAGGGGCCTTACCGACATATATTCGAACCATGTTAATATATCGAGAACACATCTATCTGAGTGCACGTTTTAGTTATTACACGTCAATTATGACTCATTTAGTTGGCTTATATTACATCGTAGCCGATGATATCATAGAGGAAAGAGCGCTTTGGCATTAACCGTTAAACGTAACGTGTCCTTGCTGAATTACCATATTCCACTTTTTCCGGAAAATTCAATTTTCTTTTGCCGAAAAAACGCGCTTTTAGCTAAAACGTATATATGCACGCACAAGAGATTGAGTCATAATTAATAACTATAAATTTAATAATTCGAAGTAGATATTTTCTATGTAATTATATAATTATATTATAATATATTTATTATATCATTAATCCCTACAAAGATGACTGTTTAAACTGGGCATAATTCACTTGAACAAAAGCCATTAAAATCATAATTTCTTAATTAGAGAGAACTCCCTTGATTAATAGCGATATCTTTCAAGTACATCTATATATAAATCTATATATAAACACATTGTGAACGCGATCGTTCGAACTGTTATTTATGCGAAGCGTCGAATGTGATACAATAATGTTTCCATTTACACCGCCGTTCACCGAAAGCGCATAAGTACTATGAGGCATTAAACATGCGGAAAAATAACGATCGTGCTTGTGCAACATAGTTCAGTACAGAGTATTTGCGTCGAGGACGTTGCATCCTTAGGCATTTCGAGAGGTGCAGGAAGACTGCTTTGGCATTAAATCTAACGTCATCTTTTCACACGCGATGCGTTCTCTCGCGATTTATCGCGATGCGAGAGATTAGAATAATTAGAAAAATGATGATCGCGAATCGCTTCTCTGCGGCTAAGAAATATTCTTCGTTTCTTCATTCAAATGATTACGTAAGACGTACAGAGAGTGCTAAACTGTTTAAAAATAAATTTCACGACAGCTTTTCTAATGATTGTTGTAAACGTGCCTATTATTGTTACGATATTGCCATATCGTTTAGACTTAATTAACTTATCAATATTCAATTACTATATTCAGCTTTTTTCCTCATTATAAATTTGTGTCTTGATGTCAGCAATGTGTCGGCAACCTTTGTTTTTTAAATTTAAATTTTTTTAAATTAAATTAATTCGTAAAATTATAATTTATTTTGTAATGTCTCATCGTCGCAAAAAAGATCAAATCCAAAGAATATCCAGCTATTATC